>NW_003303482.1:24290-41627 GCF_000142945.1 Phytophthora infestans T30-4 | reverse complement strand
GCCAAGTTTGAGAACGCAGGAGTCAGATCGACCATCGCAGTGAACTCAGCGAATACGGACCCTGACACAGCCGACAACTATGAATTACCAGAGGTATTACTGGTGGAAGGTACTATAGCTGAGATCGGAGTGACGAACTCAGCGGCGACGGTGTTCGACCCCGGCGGAATTGACTACGATTTAGGACACGATGAAGGTGACGAGTGCAACTCGACGAGAGACGCAACGGAAACTCTAAGACAACACTACTTGGCTATCGCTACGACCGAAGACGAGCAAGAGGATGATGTTGACGATAGTACAACCAACGCCTATGAGCGTAGTGGAACAGATTTGGAATTGACGGACTACGCTCACGAGCTGGCCTTCCTTCCCGATCTTACTGAAGTTGAACCTACCGAACTCGACTATGGCGCTGCAAACGTCAAGTCGAGTAGTCATACGCCAGCACAGTCGGCTAAATTGGTGGCAGAGCTACAAAAGCACGAAGGGATAATGATTTCAAGTGGTAATGTCCTACCGCCTCCAGCGTACGGAGCATTGTGCGACATCGACGTTCAAGGACACGCACCCATTAAGCAGAGAGCTCGGCGGATACCTCTCCGCCACTTGAGCAAACTTTACGAGTTGTTGAAGGGGCTGCTTCGAGCTGGGTTGATATCATTCTCGAGCATCCCTTGGGCCTCGCCAGTGGTGATAGTGCTCAAGAAAAATGGTAGGGATATTCGACTATGCATTGACTATAAACTGGTTAATTGCGTTTACGACACCGATGGAATACGCTATGCCACTGGTTGATGACCTGCTTACCGAATTGGAAAGCTACTTGTAGTTTTGCTCGCTCGATGCTGCGAGTGGATTCTGGGCAGTCTTGATGACACGCCGAGCTCGGCAGATCTCAGCGTTCGTATGTGCACTTGGACACTTTGAATGGTTACGAATGCCATTTGGATTGAAGAATGCGCCTATGATTTACCAGCGACTAATCGACAACGCTCTATGGGGATACGTTCAACCAAAGGGAGGATGGCAACTATTTGCCGAACGAATGGCTGTTGCTGAAGCCGAGTCGGGAACTCGGCGAGTTGAGCTCGACGGAGTCAGCGATTCAACGCAGAGTCAGCTGACGAAGTTTGAAGCTGACCACCAATCACAAGCTGACTGCGATCCGGTCCAAGACCTGGTCAATGGACCGGACGGCGACATGTTTGCTGATGGAGAACCTGACCAGTCTTCCTTAATTCCGGTGTTCAAACGGAGGTCGTTTGTCGATGATATCTGTTTTGGAGGGGAGACGTTCGACGCCTGCTTGGAGACACTCGACCGATTACTAGCCCGGTTCACAGAATGTCGAATTAGCATCAGCTTTACCAAGAGTATCTTTATCCAACCCAAGGTTGATTTCCTATCGCACGAGATTACGCCGAGTGGCATACGTGCTGATGCGAAGAAGATAGCCGCGATCGCCGAGCTCGCCTTCCCGAAATCGAAGAAGGGGATGCAAGCGTTCCTCGGTGCCCTCAACTATTACGGCCGATTCATCCAGAACTTGGCTGTTTACGGAGCAGTACTCTATCAGCTAAAGGATACGGACTTTGGCCCTGGGGGTGACCTGGCGTCAGCAAAAGCATCATTCGCAGAGCTCAAAAGACGGGTAGCAGAAGCTCCAATTCTGCGTCATTTCGACTCGGCGAAAGAAGTCCACATAATGTTGTACGCCAATGAGTGGGCGCTGAGCAGTACGTTGATGCAACCACACGACGACAAGCTGCACCCAGTTCGCTTCTGCGGACGCGTACTAAAGGAGAACGAACTCGGCTATCATCTTGCTGAGAAAGAAGTAGTCGCGCTGTTGCAATTGCTGAAAGTGTGCTACACTCTCTCGGCGGGAAAGACGCTTCACGTCTACACCCGTTTCTCCACGCTGGAGTGGGTGTTTAAGTCAAAGTCGCTGTACGGTCGCGCAGTCAGTTTCGCAGTTATGTTGTCGCCCTACGATTTGAAGGTGAAACGAGTACGTGAGCGAGATGTAGACTTCGCCCAGTTGCTCCAGGCGTCAATAACCCCGTTTATCGGACTCGACGATTCCTTGAAGCACCTGGCACCTCCCTCCAAGAACTCGGCGACAGTTCGAATGGACCCAGCGCTGCTCTATGCCCGAATACCAGCTGACTTTGCAGGATGCGTGCTGTCATTTGATGGCTCAGCGAAGACGGCTAAATACGGCGGGTATGGCAGTTGTTCGTGGATACTGTGGCGCCTTCCGAATTGGGACATTGAGATTGCTGCGAGTGCGTACCTGTCGTCCACCACAGTCAACATCGCCGAGTACACCGGCATGAACAATGGAGTCTTGGCGGCGATTGACCGAGGGATAACCGATCTGATTATCGTGGGTGACTCCCGGCTTGCAATCCAGCAATCCACGGGGGTGATAGCATGCAAGAAGGAAACGTTGGCAAGTGGAACTAGCTCGGCACAAGGATCTCACGAAACAACTCAACTCGGTCCGGGTATCGACACATAGCGCGACACTATAACTCAGCGGCTGATTCTCTCGCTACAGAAGCACTGAAAGCTAAAGCTGGACGAGTAATTCTTGGGACGGATAGGAAAGCAGAGCTGAGAATGATTAACCGCGTAGCCGAAGAACTGTACGCCACAGACAACCCAGCGGAAACACCGATTGTCACGGCAGTCACTCGTAGCCGAGTACGCCGAGTTCACTTTGAGGACGAGCTGGATGAAGACTCGGCTAGAGCAAGAGGAGGAAGTCAGGATCATGAAGCCATGTCTACCAATCCTGGAGAATCCGCGTTTGAAAGCAGTGGAGATGAATTCGAACAAGTCAGCAGGGCGTCGACTCGGCGGATTAACCACACGACCCCGAATGTCGAAACAGGGTCGCAGATGGAGTCAGCCCAGACAGCTCAGAATGCCAACGACATTGATCCAGTGACGGTACAGACTGAGCGGAGACGACGAATCGCGAAGGCACAAGATGAAGAGCTCAGGTGGGCCGATCTGAAGGCGTACCTGAGAGGTGAATTGGAGGACCTTACACACCGTCGAGCTCAGAATGCCGGCAAAGTCGCAGAAGTCTTTGAACTCAGCGAAGACGGCCTGTTATACCGCCGAGATGAAGCCCGCCGACTAGGCGAACTCGGCGAACCGAACCTCTCATTGAGATTGGTGATTCCGTCAACCATGGTCGACGAAATACTTCATATCTACCACAACTCGATCGAAGGAGGGCATTAAGGCATCGTCAGAACGTATCACCGAGTCAAAGCCGACTACTACTGGATTGGTCTTTACGCCGACGTGGTGCAACATGTTAGGGCCTGCGAGGACTGCAATACTAGTAAGAGCAAGCCACAGTTGAGAGGTTATTCGCCGGGAAATGTGGTGTCAGACCATCCATTCCAAGTCGTGTCAATGGATTTCGTGATTCCCCTTCCTCGAACTCAGCGGGGCAATACTGCACTGCTGCTGTTCCAGGACCACTTCACGGGGTTCGTTATCGCTAAGGCTATGAATGACACCGGAGCACTCGAAGTGGCCAAGGTATTTGAGGAATGCGTCTTCAGGCAGTTCGGGGCTCCGTCTCTGATACGGCACGACCGAGATCCAAGGTTTATGAGTGAAGTGTTCCAAAAGTTCTCCGAGATGATGCAGTCGAGATCAAGAGCTACGCTGAGTTACCGACCACAAGCTAACGGTCAACAAGAGAGGTCAGTCAAGACAATGGTTCAGACTATACGGGTCTACGTAGAAGACCCACTTCAAGCCGACTGGGATGACATCGCCGAGAAGATGGTACACGCTATCAACAACTCAAGAGATTCGACTCGGCGAGAAACCCCTTTCTATCTGGTGCATGGTTGGGACGCCAAGTCTACACTCAAGGCTATGACGAGTTCAATACGACGTGGACAGGGACGCCCAGTCAACTCGGCGGACGCAGTCGATTGGCGCCGAGAAGCGAACAGACAACGAGAAGTGGCACTTCGATTAGCAGCTGAGTTCCAAGTGCGAGAGAAAGCACGACGAGCTCGAGAGCACAACGAAGCGTTGAGCAAGAAGGAGAAAAGATCCATTCCCAACACAGCAGATGACGAAGATGAAGTTGCAGAACCAGGCGATGAATCCCCCAAATCCTTGTTCAAAGAAGGAGACCAAGTCTGGTTGTTTATGGAGCGAGTCAAGTCGGGCCTGACCAAGAAGTTAGCCCACCGATGGCATGGACCATTCAGGGTGAAGAAGAAGGTGGAAGAATTCGCCTATGAATTGGAGTTACCCGACAAGAGTGGATATAGGTTCTACCCAGTGGTCCATGTATCACGTCTGAAGGCAGTCACCGAACTCGGCGGAAGACCAAAGACGAGGCTAATCGCCGACCTCGAAGAGACTCAGCGATTTGACTTTGATGAAGAATTACTGCCTGAAGACAGCTGGGAACCAGACACAAGTACAAACCAGTATGAAGTCGAAGCAATTCTCGACGATGAGCTACCATTATCCACAAGTACGTCACGATCACAACGGAAGTTTAAAGTTAAGTGGGTCGGCTACGATGAGAACCACTGTCGAATTTGTCATGTGGGGGTCTCCTGTTTGACTATCTACGACAGAAGAAGCGCGAAAACCGTCTGCAAATGGTGCAAGTTGCAGATGAGGATTAACAGCTATTGCACCAAAAGTTACACCAACTCAGCGGACGACACAGGCCGAGTTGAGACGGAATGCTACTGTGTCGAAACTACATATACTGAATAATTACGAAATGAAGTCCTGAACGATACCTACGGGACGCCCAGTCAAAGGAAGAAAACTAAAAAGTCGGCGATCCGGATTCCAAGTGAGTTGAACCTGACGGAGACAACTGGGAAGAGCTCAGCGGACTCGACGATTGGGGGCGTGGCGTCGTAGCAGACGTCATCCCTTGGGAACTTGCGGAAGGAGATGCAACATTCGCAGCCGTGGCAAGAAGTATCATCGCCGAGCTAGCCAACGAAGCTGACGCCGAACCAGGTGCCTCAGGACCCGACGCGGCGGAAGTGGGCTGAGGATCCGTTCCACTGGGGAGTGGGGTGCCGAACGGAGACATACTCGGAGACGCGCCTCGGAGATTGGGAGAACCCAACCCATCGATCGCCGAGTCGTCATCAGACGCACTCTCGCCATCTGAGCCGAGCTCACCGATCGAAGATCCAGTGAAGATATGGATGCCTTGACGATTCAGCCGAGTTGGAGCACCCGGGGCATAGGCAGGAGGCGCTTGTTCAGCAAGATCGAAATCTTCTTCAATCGCGTCGTCAACAACCTGAGGATATATACCGCGCGGAGCGAAAACCAAGAAGTCCACGTTCCGAGCGCGGAAGCAAGTATTGTACGGATGGACCGCCGGGTCAGTAAGCCACCAAGCTCGCCAGGGCTCGGCTAGATCCACATCGTGAGCACACTGGACCCAGTCTCTCCCGGAAGGAACCCACGAAAGGTTAGCGGGAGAGTAATGGGGAACGGACGGATAAAAATAAACCTCTGCGTCCACCAGTGGAGCAGGTTCATCGCCGAGCTTCTGAGTGACCGCCGAGTAAAGCTGGTCGTAGACAGCAACAACCAAAGATCGCAAGGTGTCACTACGACGTTTGCGCTCGCGCTTGTACACCAGCCACAGTTCGTATACCTCAGCAAGCTGGGCGGGCGTGGCAGCCGGGTTGACGTCAGGATGGAGACCCCTTAACACACTCGACTCGACAATCCAATGACGACGCTCATAGAGAGGTACGAAGTAACGAGTCATTTGGCCATCTGTCTGGATGGGCCTCCCCGCCGAGTCCAAGGGACTGTCGCCACGAAGCTTCACCCACATATCTCCAAGAACTTGCATCAAAGTTCGAGGCCGGGTTTGAGAAGCCAAACATCGCCGAGCTTCCTCCAGTATCGACGGAGAAAAGAAGAAAGGAAGCTCAGGGAGCATCCACCGAAGACGCTGACAAGGATGGCTCGGGTCGAAAACGGCCATGAAAGCTCGAATGCCGTCAAGAGAACACGGCGTAGGTGGAACACGACTCTTGCCCCCTACGAGCTCCATCTGCACCCCTCCGCTCAGTGTATCCAATAATGCATTCCAACAACGAGTTGAGCCGAAATGCATGAATGGTACCTCGCGGAGTTGAGCCATGTGAAGAGTCAGGCGACAATCCTTGGACACCGCTTGTGAGGCCCGAGTCCGTAAAGTCGCCAGCGGGAGTGTAAGAGCGCTGGGAAGTGCGACCACAGCCGGACGTGAAGCAGTCGAACTCGGCTGAGAGAGAATCGATATAACCGGGAGCCTACTCGGCGAAGGAGCAGCCGGAATGGACTGAGCCGGAGCTGGATCAGGAGTCGACGGAAGCTGCCGATGCTTGTGGTGTCGCTGCGTCTTGTGATGCTTCTTGTGCTTCATGTGCTTCTTGGATCGCTTTGACCGATGACCGGTAGGACTCGACGAGGCACGACGTTTGCGATGCTGCTGCTTCCCCGAAGCCGGCGCAGAGGCAGAACTCGTCCCGTCACCAGAATCCTTCGATGAAGGCCGCGAGGAGTGGCGATCACTCGGCGGCAAGGACTCATCGCTCATCTCGTCGTCAGAATCGACTCAGCTGGCACGCCTTCACCTCGACGAGGAGTTGGAGAACAAGGATGGTGTTACGGGTTGTGCTGGAGCAACATGCGAAGAGTAAGGAGCTGCCAAGTGAGTGACAGCGGAAGCAACGAACGTACCAAAGAAGGTGGTGGGGAGCCGCGAGACGTCATCAGCCGAGTACGGACCAACGGTGGCAGAACAAAATGAAGGATTAAGACACTCACCAGCTCGGCTCGTATCATAACCGGGGCAGTTGTGGTGTAGGGATTTCCAGATTCGACCATACGCCGACCTACTTTAGGTCAAGAATCGGCTCGGTCTGATAACCCAGAGCTCAGGAGCCAAGGATCACGGTAAGTACTCGGCGATATGTCCGGATATGCTATCCGGACAGCCGCTGAGCTCAACGGTCGCCGGAACTCAGCTGAAGGGTCGGTAGAGATCCGAAACGACTACATTTCATTAGATATTTGTATGAGAAGCATAGGATTAAATAGGGGGAGCCGAAAGGGCTCCCAGAAGATAACAGAGCAGAACTTTCCTAGTCCAAGACACGTGTACACTTTTCCGGTAAGTCCCTGCATAGGGCTGGATTATGCCTGCCGTCAATACTCGAGAGGCATAGCTTGTAGGGTATTGACTGGTAGCGCCAAGAGATTAAGTCGGTCCGAGTAGGACAAAGTCTCGCTACGCGCGAAAGAAAGTCCCGCATACTCAGCGGGCCGGTACGTCGGATAGCCCGGGTGCCGTAACACTTCTAGCTGAGCTGCCTCTGCGCTCGGTGACCTGTAAAAGCGCTCGCGCGCCGTCGTCCATCCTTTGGTGGAGGGCACAGGGTTGTGAACGAGCTCAGCCGAACCAAACTCGGCGGAGTCTCGGAAGTGATCTGACTTGGTTAGTCGGAACCGGGTGGAAGCGAGCCACTCGTCTGTCCCGGAAGGGCCGGACCGCGAGGGGACCACCCTCTGCGCAGGCCATACAAACCGCCGACCTAACTCGGCGATTCGTTGTGGTTTGTGTAAGGAATCCACATCTGACGATATTTGTGTGTTCTACTACACCACACAATACACGAGAAATTCACGGTAAATTCGTCCGTAACTAGTTCGCTTCCCCGACCTCATATCGGTGATCTTCTCGACTTCGAACTCGTCGGCTTCGAGAACCACATTCCAACTATCTTCCGGTAGAAGGACTTCGTCGAAATCCACCCGGTCGGATTCATCCACCGAAAGACGGATTTGCGGCCGGTCCGGATATTCCTTGACCAGCTTCAGCTTGGATACGTGTACCACGGGGAATAAGCGATTCGGTACCTGCCGTTTTCAACTTTACAGCGTGTTCCCCTATCTTCTCACTTACTCGGAACGGCCCATGCCAGAGATGAGCCAGTTTACGGGCGTATCCTTCCTTCACTCGATCCAAGTACAGCTACACCTGCGATCCAACTTGGATTTGATGTGGACTTGCGTCTTCGTCGTGTCGATCCGCTCGATCCTGTATCGCACTTCGTAACCGTTCGTTGTGACGGGGTCACACAGCACCTTGCGCTAGAGGAAGTTATCTTCCGAGAGTATACAAACTCTCAGTGAACGGCAGTTCACAGGTCCCCTCTTTATTTAAAAGAGAGCGAAGTGACCTAAATAAGGTAGATTGTAAACTGAGTATATTTATAGGTAGATTAAGTTTGGGTTTAATACAAACTATAAGTCACCTATAGAAATGCAATGCCGTTGACCAATGGTTGGCTTTGAACGACCTTGGTACTTTGTACCAAATATCCCGGAGTATGACACGTCATACTCCTGAAGTGTGAAGTGTCACACTTCATGTAACCAGGGTACACTTAGGGCTACGTACCCCGTTACATCCTCCCCCACTTAGGTTCGGTTTACCGACCAATTAGAATGAAGAGGTGTTCGTCACAAACTCTCATTCTCAAAGTCGAAACCATCGACTTGGCCGCGCGAGCGCGGCGGAGGCTCACTTCACAGTTAGAGCCTCGAGCAGCAGTCTGTGCGCTCTTCTTCTGGGTCTCCACTTCGACCGTTAATTAAGCCTCGTGGCACTGCTAAGAGCGGTGCTAGGACACGCTTTAAGGCTGCTGCTGCTAAGGCGCAAGCCAAGAGCACTAAGCCTCACGGCAAAGGCTCGGCACTCAAGGAGGCTACTCAGGTGGCCTCCGAGGCGATCGGTTCCTCGGGTGACACGGCTGTGGGCAAGCGAGGAAGCAAGCGCCGCAGTCCGTCGCCCTAGGCCTCAGACAATCGCTCGAACCCTCGGTTCGTGGAACGTGAGTTCAACTCTGGCAGTGAGGACGAAGCCGAGTCCGAGAGCACGCACGATGCTCCTGCGGGCTCTGTGGGAGGGCACAAGGATAACAACGTGCAGTCGCTCGCTAGTGATCAAGGTGATCACAGCCCCAGGCCGTCTGTGCGCTCTGAGAGTCCGGCCGTCAAGGCTAAGGGCACTCCCAAAGCCGGTGGCGATGAGGAAGAGAATCTTTGCAAACGTCTCTCGCTTGCCGAGGGTCTTGCGCGTGCTAAGGCCTCTAAAGCCGAAGGCGCCAAGCCCTCAAAGAAGCGTACAGCCTCTAAGTCTCCACTCCACGAGGAGAAGGAGACTCATGTGGTGTAGTGATTTCTCCGTGGTTGCGGATTATCACCCGTCGACAAAGACGTGACACCGCCTAAGTTGTTCAAGCGACGAACCCTTGGTCGGGTGATGTACGGAGACGCCAAGGTGCAAGGGACTCGACGGCGTCACCTCCGAGTTTTCAACAAGTATCGGATACGGCCCTATGTCACTGAATCCAGGCTGTCCTTATTATTAATAATGGACTGGCCGGATTCGCATTCAGCGGACCATCTACGGTACGAACCCTCAGGGGCGGTTGGGATACGTTCGCGGAATACTCAGCGACCTTTGGAAGACACGTTCACCGTCTGGGACAGGGCGCGGACCGTTAAAGATGCTCATGCGACAGTGCAGACGACGCTTGGTATGCAAGAAGATCCATAACGGATCATTGTTCACTTGATATTTGTATACTTTATTAGGACTTCTTATTAGGAATAGACCCGAAAGGGTAAGCTTAAATACAGAACAGAATTTCCACTCAAGCACACAGAGCGACGTCCGGCTTCAAGGTAAGCGTCAGGTCAAGCTTGTTTGAGTGTGTTATGCCTGTCGGTGAACTCGAAGCTCTGTAGCGAGGGTTCATCCGGCAAGGCCAAGAGACTTTGTGTATTGGCCGATTATTATCGGGAGGTTTTACGTGACGGCTTATTGTTGCCTATTTGCACGACTGGGAGTGCTTCAATTGCCTCCCTTTTATTTCTTCCAGCCGAGTGTTGAACACTCGGTGATCTCGTAAAAGGCTTACCCGTGCCTGGTACCCTTCCGCTGTTGGGACCACGAGGATTCAAAACACCTGCTAGCTTTGCTCGTGCTAGTAGCGTGTTCTTATTTTACTGGTTGGCCTATATAAGTAGTTTACAAGGTCCAGTTTGTCCCGGTGCAAGGGCAGAACTGGGGTCTTCAGGTCCGCCCGAACGATCGTTTACTATCCTAGTAGACGTATTGTTGTGGGAACATCCTAACTACATTTGTAGCTAGAGTTCACGTGGGATTTCCAACACCACAACTGGTCCCGCGACCCGGGAACAGATTGTGACCATTGTGAACTGTTTGTATGGCCTTCCAGTTTACGAGCTACCAAGAGAAGAAGAACAAGAAAAAGACAAGAAACATGGCGAAAGGACAACCGACGGTACCAGTTACGCCTGTCAAGTCTGGCGGGGCTCGCAACGAGAGTTCAAGCCCGGCTGCGCGCTTTGCAGCCGCCACCGAGCTTTCAGTGAGCTTCGACGACGAAGCGGACATCGGTCCTGACGCCCACGATTATGAAGATTACGAAGATAAGACGCCGGCTCCAGAGCCAGGTGCAGCGACGCCGGAGACGGCCACGCTATCATCGGGGCTGAGCGGGGCGACCAGGTCCCTTTCGAGGAACCTCGCCAACGAGCTCGATGATGTTGCGGGACCGGAACCCGCCTACGAAGATTATGACGATGGGACCGAGGGTTCTAAACCTTCGGCGGCAAGTGCAAAGCATTCAGCACTGCTGAAGGCACCTCGCCCACCTATCAACGGTGATACACCAGCCGCCAAGCGCGTTTTCGACCGCGTACAAGCGCTGATGCAGAATGATGAGTGGATGCAGCTGTTCAAGCCCATCCCCAAGAAAAAGGCCGACTGGCCTGCGCTTGCGCAGGAACTTCAATACCCAGTCAACTCGGTTTCGACTAGTTAAGTTGCCGAGGATTCAGTTTCGCTACTGTTGTCGCTGGGGTTCGAGAACGAGACGTACCCATCGACGATGTCGCTCCAGGATTGGAGTCCACATGAAGCCGGAGCTGCTCTCCAGAAATGGAAGAAGAAGCTTCGGAAGGCGTTTGGCGCCGTTGGCATCAATGCCGGAAAGCAGCCTGTGAGTCGACCGATGATTCAAGATGAAGATCCGTCTAAGATTCCACTGCCGCCGACGCCCCAACGACTCGTTCGTACTCCTCCGACCAAGCGTGGAGCTGAGCGTGGTGCCTTTGGCACTACCGAAGCTTCACCGTACTTTCAAGACTCGCACATGGTTACGCCACGTTCGGAGAGCCGTATGCAACGTATTTACGCAAGTAACGAGGGTTCGTTCGGTCGCCGAGGCGGTGCGCGAGCTCCCAAAGGTGGTGCCGGACGTCGTCAAGTCGACAGCGATGGTTCGTCCAGTGACGATGACATTTTGGTGCGTACATTCGACGAGGAAGATCCTCAACTCGAGTTGATGCGCCAGATGAATGAACTAGCGACGCTGAACGACGTGGACCCGACACCGAGGATTGAAATGGCTTCGCACCGACCGCTGGATCGCATCACGCCGTTCTCAGGCTCTCGTAACAAGAGCGAGAACTGTATGCAGTGGCTCCGTGGGTTCGTCTATGAAATGACTGGAACCCACACAGATGCCGATAAATGGTGCATTCCATTTGAGCTAAGTCTCCGGGACGGAGCCATTCATTGGTTCCGTCAACTTCCGAAGAAGACGAAGCGCAAGTGGAAGCTGCTGAGCGATGCGTTCATCCGCTACTACTGCTCGCAGTTCACGCAGACGGCACTGTCGCGTTACTACTCCGCCAAGCGGGAACGAAATGAACATCTGTGCGACTACATAAACAGGCTGAACGGCTACGCTCGGACCGCCCGTCTACACTTTGAGAAGAGTGGTCGCGACGCGAAAGAACACGTACATCAGTTCCTGGCAACATGCGACGATGACAAACTAGCGGAGAGTCTCTACCATGCTCGAGTCGCCGACATTCACGAGCTCGAAGAGATCATCGAAGATGTTCTCAAGGGCAAGGAGAGAATGGCCAAGCGTGACAGTGAGTACCGATACTCTAAGAGTCGTGATACGCGACGCGACGATGGGTACGCCCGCAACAACCGGCGTGATGACCGTCGCCGCGATGACAACCGCAACAAACCAAGGGTGACACTCATTGAAGCTACGGTGGACGACCTACTAGCTGAATTAGAAGGTCGTGAAGCTGCTCAGGGAGGCACCGAGTATTCAAACGAAGATCCGAACGCTTACGACAATGTCCAAGATGAGTACAACGACTTTCAGCCCGATAATACGGATGGTGATTTCTCATTGGATGAAAACGACCGATACCTCGCTGCTGCTAACGAAAACGAGCGCCGTGCAGCTGCTGAAGGCACCTACGCACGTTCGGACAACCGTCAACCGCGTGGAAACACGCCTGATCGCGAGAATGACTTCAATCAAGATCGCCGAAGTAGTGACCGTGGGTTCAATCAGGACCAACGCGGTCGACGTGACTTCAACCGCGACAACCGACGCCCACAGTACGGACCATGCGCGGTGTGCGGTGGCATGAGTCACTCCGCCCACTACTGTAACAAGCGATGCAAGTTTTGCAAGCAGCTCCACGATGCTGGACAATGCATTCTTTTCCGCAACTTCCAAGACCTTGCCAAATTCGTGCGCACTAAAGGCACGAAGGAGGAACTCCCGCCAGAGCTTAAGGGCCGTCGTTCAAGAACGTCATTTAAACTAGGCAGCCCGCCAACTACAACTGGGTTGGTCCCTATCGGGCTGCCACAGTTAACCGAGCCTTCAATGGAAGCAGAGTGTATCTTTGCTTTCATGGGGCAGAGTGAATGGCCTGATAAATACGTAACAAGTGTGAACGCGACGGAAAATGAAAAGGAGAGGAGTAGAATCCTCGGTGGAGGTGTTGGAGAGAGAGTGGAGTGTGCTGATGCTGATGAGGGCACCAACGAGGGTTCGTTCGGCTTGGTGTCGAGTGCAGCGCGAGACGAGCCCAAGAGTCGCTCCGAGATGATGAAGTTGAACCCTGGCGAGAGACAGGGGTGGTGGTCGGCTAAGAAATTCGACCGACGGATCAGAATGAGAGCTCTGGTGCAAGGCGCTGTGAACGACCAGCGAACGATGATTCATCTCGACACGGGAGCGAACGTTAGTGTGATCACTGACGCCTTTGCTAAGAAGTTGCGACTCCGAGATGTACCTGATCACGGACGCCGCATTGACATTCAAGGTATTAACGAAGGCAAGGTGTCTACGACGCGGCGAGCGTGCGTCAAGATCACGCTCGGATGGGAGATGGTGTACGAGTTTGAGATGTGGGTAATGGCGCATAGTGCAGGCGTCGACGTGGTACTCGGGACCGACTTTATGATCCCAGCTGGGATCCGGTTGGACCTGTTTTACGGCGCGGCGCAATTACCGCACGAAGTTCAAATCCCGCTGATCAAGACCAAGAACATGATCGACAGCGAAGAATACGGCTCCCATGTTAACGCCGGGCCACCCGAGCGTTTGGACATTCAAGCGCACGAGTGGCGAGAATACCGACTAGCAAAGCGCCACGTCGGTCTGGAGGAACACGTACTGTGGGTTCGTCGAACGAACAAGCTAATCCCGTCAGTGACGAGGTTTCGACGTGGGCGGCCTCAGAACATTCGACTGACCAACGTGTCTGATCGAACTGTGTACCTACCAGCGCACGACTCGATCGCGATGTGGATTCCAGATGGGGATTTGCCACGAGGTGACGGCTATGTGCGTCTGGAGTCCAAGAAGTACCGAGACTGGCAAGTGTTGGCCTACGAAGGTTGCAGAGATCGCGAGCTCTTCCAGCGTGAATGTGAAATCTACGAACAATGACTTGCAACTCAGCCTTCGGCAGTTGATCGACCGGACTATCCAGAACCCAGTGGGGTGCTAGCACGACCTCTAGAAGACTCGCTAGCGGATTCTAGTGATCGTCTGACATGTGCAGAGCGCTGGGCACTGATCCTGGAAGAGCGTGAACGAGTGGAAGCCTGTCTGGCGTCTGGGGTGACAGCCGGGGATTCGGCCGACGGTCAGCCTTCCGCAGAACCTTTGGACACGTGCACGACCACCCATGGCGGACGCAATAACGCGAACGAAGCCTCGGTAGTGCGTACACACGAACTACTGAGACCGGTGAACGTGGTACATACGCCAACGAGTGTTAGTGTCCAGTCAGGGGTGACCACGGAAGCGACAAGCAACGGCACTGGATTAAAAGGAGTCACCCGTTTTGACGAAGCTGTCCCGGCCTTGTGTGTCACCAAATCTGCGAACGAGCCACCGGTGGTTGATCCAGAGGATACAGGCATCGCGCAGAAGGTGTTGAGTACGGCACCGAGTATTCATTGCAAGATTGGTGCGAATTCCGAAATGTCAAGACAGCGGCAGAACGAGGAGCGGAACAAAAGTCAACAACCCAATATGTCGGCGGCCCACGCATTCAATATTGCGAACGACGACTCGGCAGGTGGCCCAGAGATGGGAAATTAGGATGGGAAGGAGATGGACCAAGTACCGACTGTTGAAATCAAAGCGGATGCCAATGTTGAGTCAAGGGAAGAATCCGTAGCGGCGTTGGACGGAACATACATCTCGGTTGCTCGAGTGTTAACAACCGAGGGAAATGAAGCAACGGAGGATACGAGAAATGATTTCTACGAACACCAAGCTAACAACATTGGCTTGGACGACTACGCGAAGGAGCTGGCATTCCTGCCGGACCTGACTGAAGAGATCAACACGACAATTGACTACACTGCGCCTAATGTTGCTGATCCTGAGCTGTCGACTGAACGCCGAGAACGTCTAGTCGCGACGCTAAAGAACCACGAGCACATCCTGATTGCTAGTGGTAACGCACTGCCGCCGCCAGCCTACGGAGCGGTATGCGATATCGACACACAGGGGCACGCCCCAATTAAACAGCGTGCCCGGCGCGTGCCGCTGCGATTTCTCGGCAAGCTGTACGAGCTGCTGCGCGCTTTATTGCGTGCAGGACTGATCGTCTTTTCAGACAGTCCATGGGCATCGCCGATCGTGATTGTGATGAAAAAGAACGGGCTGGACATCCGGCTCTGCATTGATTACAAGATGGTGAATGCTATCACCGCGATCATGGAGTATGCAATGCCGCTAGTCGACGACCTGTTAACAGATCTCGAGCGCTACCTATGGTTCTGCTCGCTGGATGCAGCAAGCGGCTTTTGAGCGGTCATGATGACCTTGCGAGCGCGTAAAGTGTCAGCGTTCGTCTGCGCACTAGGACATTTTGAGTGGTTACGCATGCCCTTTGGGTTAAAGAACGCGCCGATGATCTACCAGCGTATGATTGACAACGCACTCTGGGGGTTCGTTCAACCTAAAGGAGGTTGGTTTGAATACTCAGAGAGGATGCGTTTAGCTGAAGAACAGGCCAAGGAACGTCGTGGGCCAAGCGCCGAGAATTCGTTTCAAACGAAGTTCGCGGCAGACCGCGAAGCACCGGTAGAGACCGACCCTGTACTACAACTCGTCAACAGCCCCGTCGCTGACATGTTTACGAACGGGGAGCCAGACGAATCATCGCTGGTACCTGTATTTGGTCGACGGGCGTTTGTGGATGACATTTGCTTCGGTGGCGAGGATTTCGACAGCTGCCTAGCGACGCTGGACCGATTGCTAGCAAGATTTGCACAGTGTCGGATCAGCATTAGCTTCCCCAAGAGCATCTTTTGCCAACCCAAGGTGGACTTTCTGTCGCATAAAATTTCGCCAGAAGGTATCAGAGCTGACCCCAAGAAGCTTGCGGCCATCACCGAGCTTTCGTTTCCAACGAGCAAGAAGGGCATGCAGTCGTTTCTTGGAGCGGTTAATTACTACAGCCGCTTCATTCAAGACTTCGCGGTCTACGGTGCGGCGCTGTACCAGCTCAAGGATGAAGACTTTGTCGTTGAAGGTGGCCTTTCTGTGGCACGTCGTTCCTTCAAAAAATTGAAGACGAGTGTTTCACATTCACCCATCCTCAGGCACTTCGATCGGTCGAAAGAAGTTCACGTCATGCTCTTTGCGAATGAATGGGCGTTGAGCACTATGCTAATGCAAGAACATGAAGGCAAGTTATACCCCACCCCGTACGGTTCCTCGGTCGGGTGCTCAAGGAGGCCGAGATGAACTACCATCCTGCTGAGAAGGAAGTTTTGGCGTTACTTCTGCTGTTGAAGATCTGTTACGTCCAGCTGGCAGGAAAGACGCTACATGTCTATACACGATTCTCGACGTTAGAGTGGGTGCATAAAGTCGAAGTCTCTCTTCGGACGCGCGGGTCCAGTTTCGCAGTGCTGCTATCGCAGTGGGCACCTTTAAGGTGCAGCGCGGTGAAGGCAGAAGGATGTCACCTATTGCGCAGGTTACTGCAGGCCAGGCATCAGGAGCTTTCGTTGACCTGGAGGACTCGCTCGCGCGGAGGCACCTCCCAAACAGGGGATCCCCGAACTGGTTCAAATGGAGCCCCGCGGTGCTGGACGCAAGCGTTTTCCCGTAAATTACAGCGGATTCGTCATGTCTTTTGACGGATCAGCGAAGACAGAGAAGTACGGTGGCTACGGGAGTTGTTCATGGGTGCTGTGGAGCCTCCCTGAGTGGAAGGTAGTGATTGCTGCAAACGCTTACCTCTCGGCTACACGGTGAATGAGGCAGAGTATACAGGTATGATAAACGGTGTCAAGGCTGCTATTGCGCACGATGCCGAGGATTTAGTCATCGTTGGTGACCCAAGGCTCGCGATTCAACAATCACCAGGGGTGATCGCATGCAGGAAGGAAACTTTGCTAGCGCTGCTGAATACTCACAAGGAAATTACGGCCAAGCTTCGATCAGTTAAATATCTTCACGCTGTACGAGAATACAACGCTGCCGCGGATTCGTTAGCCACGGAAGCGCTGGAATCGAAGGTCGGTCGGGTCATCTTGGCTGAAACTCGCAAGTCGGAATTGGTATCGCTGAATCGCATCCAGGAAATGATCTACGAAACGGATGAAGACTCGGTAGATGTTTCGTTACGCGGAGCAGAGCGTCAAGTACATGTACTGTCAGGCAGCGAGTCTTCAAAGTGGAAAACTTTCGAAAATTTCGTGGTTGATTACAGCTCACCAAAGTGCGATTATGGTAATATAGCAGTGATGACTCGGCGACAGACGAAAGCCAAGAAACAGCGTCAGGTTTGCAGATGAACACTCGGAGGATGTCTCAAACCACTCAAGAAGAGCATGAAGAACGACGAGAGACGTCCACC
>NW_003303482.1:19979-22874 GCF_000142945.1 Phytophthora infestans T30-4 | reverse complement strand
GTTTGCGTACGAGCTGAACTGCCTGATCGAAGTGGGTATCGCTTTTACCAGTAGTGCATGTGTCAAGACTTAAGGCTGTCAACGAATTCAACAGTCGACCGAACACTCGGTTGGTACTTGACGCGACTAATGAAGCAAGACTCGACTTCGATGAGGAACTACTGCCTGAGACAGCTGGGAACCAGACCAAGTTGCCGGTGAATATGAAGTCGAGGCCATCCCTCGACGACATAACACCACTAACGACGAGCACGGAGCGTGCTGTACGCGAGTTCAAAGTCAAGTGGGTGGGCTATGAAGATACAACTTGGGAACCATCATCAAACTTGTCATGTGGAGGTCTGCTGTACGACTATTTGCGAGCCAAGAAGAGCGAGAATCGGCTACAGATGGCGCAAGTGGCGGACGAAGACTAGCGTGACTGGATCACGCATGAACTGTCCACAGGGCGATGCAGCCTGTGGTAACAGACGAAGAACGTTACTGCAACAACAAATTGTATATGCATTTGAAGAACAACATGAACATGATTACGCTGTGGAAGTGGATTAAGAATAAGAAAACATGAATGCCGACCGCGGAGCGATCACCGAAAACGAAGTCACGCGGGACACCTCAACAGTTAGCTGAGATGCTGGAGAACGTCGTAGAACGTGCAGCGAGGAGTCAAATCGATTCCAAGTGTCTGGCCGCGGTGGCCAAGAGTGTCAACGAAGCCGAGTCACCACTCTCCTTCTCCTCTTCATCAAGAACCTGAGCCTCGGCAGCTGGAGCTGAAGCCGGACCCTGCGAATCCTCGGTACCAGCTTCAACAGGATCAGCAGCCAGAGCAGGACGTGGAGTACCCGGTGGCGAGTCAAACAACGAACGCCAGGTCGGAATAAGCTCGGTTGAATCGAGAGACGGGTCAACGATCACGCTTCGGTACACATCCACGAAACGCGTACCACGAGAATTGAAAAACTCCGGATTACGCTGGCACGGGAAGTACGTGGTGTTGTGCGGGTGCTGATGCGGCGCATTCATCCATCCAGTACGCCATGGCTGACGAGCGTCGAGAGCCGGAACTTCGGAAAGCCAGTCAGATGTCTGAGGTGCGAATGACAAGTTTTCAATGGGGTACCACGGCTTAGACGGCTCCAAAAGCAACTCGGGACGAATGAATGACACGCCGGAAGCACTAGATGAAACCGAGTCACGACTCCACGCCATGTACTGCTCACGGTACTTGTTACGAAGACGATCGGCACGACGGTCGCGCTCACTGAAGAGCTTCTTTAACATAGCTCTCAGTTCCTTCAAGCGTTCCTTGTCGTGGTCAACCTTTTTAGCTTCTTCAGCGAGACCTCGTTCAATACCAGCTAACGGAAGCCAGTGGAGACGCTCCCACAACGCGAACCCGAGGTCACCTTGCTTACCGCCGTCACCCCGAAGGTTCGCCCAGATCATCTTGAGACGGGTCTCAATCGGGGCACGCTTGGAGATGGGGACGCTTGGTTTGAAGTCGACAGTGTCAAAGAGGCAAGCTTGAAGAGGATAAAGCTGCCGAAGTTGCTGGTACGGTGATCAGGATGCGAGTAATCAAAGAACGCTTGGAGACCCTCCAACGTTGTACGCACATTCACCTCACCAGCTGGCTCGGGAAGCATTAAGCTCAAGAGTCGCTCGAAACACTTTTTGGCGCCTGCGTCAGTAAACTCCATGTCCACGTACGGGAGAACCCACGGTGGCAAGGTAGACGAAGCCGGCACCGTGGGGCGAGTGCCGGACAACACTCGGTGAGGCAACGGCTCGACCGACGGTGCACCACCACGACGCGGCACCGAAGTGTAGGCTGCCGTAATCATGCGTCCAGGTCCAGCATCGAGAGTCCAAATAGACGGCCGAGGAGACACTGGAACAGGAAGAGAAGATGCTGGTGCCGGAGGACTTGCTGGTGGCGAAGGAGGCGGACCGGCAACGATGATTGGGGAAGTCATCATCGGCGAAGGATTTGGCCGAGATGGAGTCGGAGGACGAGCTGGGCCAAGATTACTCCAGTTCCTATTTGAATCTTCAACATCTTCGTCATCGAGTATGCTTGAATGATCTGTGGGGGGCGGAACATCACCGCCACCACTGGGAGCATCAGGAGAGTCATCCACCGAAGATTCATTGTCATCCACGTCCTCTCCATAGTCGTCATCAGCATTCCCATCGTCATCAATCTCCATCGAAAGGCCAGGCGAAGACACGCTTGGTACATCAGTCGTGGGAACAGTCGGAGCCGACTTCGAAGACGCGGAAGCTAGTGGAGCAGCCTCAACAGGGGCAGACCCTGCTGTAGAAACCACTCCCGAGACTTCAACTGTCTTGGACGTCGCAACAGACGCCGAAGCAGACTTGCCTTGTGGGACAGTGTGTTCCGACTCTTCACCTTCATCACTTGAGCCGAACATGAGCCGCATTTCCTCGGCCTCGCGCAGAGCCTCTTCAGCAGCACGTATGTCGGCTGGAGAAGGTGAAATCGTTGAAGCTGGTGACTTGGCCACATCGTGTGGACCCTGAGGCGGGGGCGAAGGCGCGTCAGGAGAGACAGGAACATCGTCGTGATCCTCAGGGTTCACGTCCTTACCCGAAGGCTCTGTAGCAGTTTCTTGAACCGAAGGGACGCTGCCTGGATCAGCAGTCCCCATGTCCACGTCACTCTGGTCGCCGCTGAGGTCGACCACTGCGGGAGTCGAGGAAGACGCTGGTGTAGGAGGTGGCGACCATGAACTTGGAGAAGACGGTACAGACTTGGACCGAGTCTTCATATGACGTCGGGGCGACTTAGCAGGAGAACGAGGACGGGGTTTCTTGCGCTTCTTCTGGGTCGCTTCTTCACGCCTTCGGACCGAACAGCGATCTACGAGC
>NW_003303482.1:16218-17967 GCF_000142945.1 Phytophthora infestans T30-4 | reverse complement strand
GGAAGACACGTTCACCGTCTGGGACAGGGCGCGGACCGTTAAAGATGCTCATGCGACAGTGCAGACGACGCTTGGCATGCAAGAAGATCCATAACGGATCATTGTTCACTTGATTTGTATACTTGATTAGGACTTCTTATTAGGAATAGACCCGAAAGGGTAAGCTTAAATACAGAACAGAATTTCCACTCAAGCACACAGAGCGACGTCCGGCTTCAAGGTAAGCGTCAGGTCAAGCTTGTTTGAGTGTGTTATGCCTGTCGGTGAACTCGAAGCTCTGTAGCGAGGGTTCATCCGGCAAGGCCAAGAGACTTTGTGTATTGGCCGATTATTATCGGGAGGTTTTACGTGACGGCTTATTGTTGCCTATTTGCACGACTGGGAGTGCTTGAATTGCCTCCCTTTTATTTCTTCCAGCCGAGTGTTGAACACTCGGTGATCTCGTAAAAGGCTTACCCGTGTCTGGTACCCTTCCGCTGTTGGGACCACGAGGATTCAAAACACCTGCTAGCTTTGCTCGTGCTAGTAGCGTGTTCTTATTTTACTGGTTGGCCTATATAAGTAGTTTACAAGGTCCAGTTTGTCCCGGTGCAAGGGCAGAACTGGGGTCTTCAGGTCCGCCCGAGCGATCGTTTACTATCCTAGTAGACGTATTGTTGTGGGAACATCCTAACTACATCTGTAGCTAGAGTTCACGTGGGATTTCCAACACCACATTAACGCCGGGCCACCCGAGCGTTTGGACATTCAAGCGCACGAGTGGCGAGAATATCGACTAGCGAAGCGTCAAGTCGGGCTGGAAGAACACGTACTGTGGGTTCGTCGAACGAACAAGCTAATTCCGTCAGTGACGAGGTTTCGACGTGGACGGCTTCAGAACATTCGACTGACCAACGTGTCTGATCGAACTGTGTACCTACCAGCGCACGACTCGATCGCGATGTGGATTCCAGATGGGGATTTGCCACGAGGTGACGGCTATGTGCGTCTGGAGTCCAAGAAGTACCAAGACTGGCAAGTGTTGGCCTACGAAGGTTGTAGAGACCGCGAGCTCTTCCAGCGTGAATGTGAAATCTACGAACAATGGCTTGCAACTCAGCCTTCAGCAGTTGATCGACCATACTACCCAGAACCCGGTGGGGTGCTAGCACGACATCTAGAAGACTCGATAGTGAATTCTAGTGATTGTCTTACATGTGCAGAGCGCTGGGCACTGATCCTGGAAGAACGTGAACGAGTGGAAGCCTGTCTGGCGTCTGGGGTGACAGCCGGGGATTCGGCCGACGGTCAGCCTTCCGCAGAACCTTTGGACACGTGCACGACAACCCATGGCGGAAGCAATAACGCGAACGAAGCCTCGGTAGTGCGTACACACGAACTACTGAGACCGGTGAACGTGGTACATACGCCAACGAGTGTTAGTGTCCAGTCAGGGGTGACCACGGAAGCGACAAGCAACGGCACTGGATTGAATGGAGTCACCCGTTTTGACGAAGCTGTCCCGGCCTTGTGTGTCACCAAATCTGCGAACGAGCCACCGGTGGTTGATCCAGAGGATACAGGCATCGCGCAGAAGGTGTTGAGTACGGCACCGAGTATTCATTGCAAGATTGGTGCGAATTTCCGAAATGTCAAGACAGCGGCAGAACGAGGAGCGGAACAAAAGTCAACAACCCAATATGTCGGCGGCCCACGCATTCAATATTGCGAACGACGACTCGGCAGATGGGCCCAGGAGATGGGAAACCA
>NW_003303482.1:5958-16118 GCF_000142945.1 Phytophthora infestans T30-4 | reverse complement strand
TTCTCTGAGCGCCGGGTAGGTTGCTTCCCTGAAGTCTCCTCCGTGGGTATGTTTGTTATGGGCTCTCCCGGTAAGCAGGGTAATGCGGACGTCCGTTAGGGGTGAACCTGTCAGCAGCCCGTGGTGCTCCCTTTCAAACAAGTGATTTCTAATCAGGTTCTGATTACCAACCGTCAGATCTTCGACATGACAAGCGTTGATGAAAGTGCCTGACCGAAGAGATCAACACGACAATTGACTACACTGCGCCTAATGTTGCTGATCCTGAGCTGTCGACTGAACGCCGAGAACGTCTAGTCGCGACGCTAAAGAACCACGAGCACATCCTGATTGCTAGTGGTAACGCACTGCCGCCGCCAGCCTACGGAGCGGTATGCGATATCGACACACAGGGGCACGCCCCAATTAAACAGCGTGCCCGGCGCGTGCCGCTGCGATTTCTCGGCAAGCTGTACGAGCTGCTGCGCGCTTTATTGCGTGCAGGACTGATCGTCTTTTCAGACAGTCCATGGGCATCGCCGATCGTGATTGTGATGAAAAAGAACGGGCTGGGACATCCGGCTCTGCATTGATTACAAGATGGTGAATGCTATCACCGCGATCATGGAGTATGCAATGCCGCTAGTCGACGACCTGTTAACAGATCTCGAGCGCTACCTATGGTTCTGCTCGCTGGATGCAGCAAGCGGCTTTTGGGCGGTCATGATGACCTTGCGAGCGCGTAAAGTGTCAGCGTTCGTCTGCGCACTAGGACATTTTGAGTGGTTACGCATGCCCTTTGGGTTAAAGAACGCGCCGATGATCTACCAGCGTATGATTGACAACGCACTCTGGGGGTTCGTTCAACCTAAAGGAGGTTGGTTTGAATACTCAGAGAGGATGCGTTTAGCTGAGGAACAGGCCAAGGAACGTCGTGGGCCAAGCGCCGAGAATTCGTTTCAAGCGAAGTTCGCAGCAGACCGCGAAGCACCGGTAGAGACCGACCCTGTACTACAACCCGTCAACAGCCCCGTCGCTGACATGTTTACGAACGGGGAACCAGACGAATCATCGCGGGTACCTGTATTTGGTCGACGGTCGTGTGTGGATGTCATTTGCTTCGGTGGCGAGGATTTCGACAGCTGCCTGGCGACGCTGGACCAATTGCTGGCAAGATTTGCACAGTGTCGGATAAGCATTAGCTTCACCAAGAGCATCTTCTGCCAACCCAAGGTGGACTTTCTATCGCATAAAATTTCGCCAGAAGGTATCAGAGCTGACCCCAAGAAGCTTGCGGCTATCACCGAGCTTTCGTTTCCAACGAGTAAGAAGGGCATGCAGTCGTTTCTTGGAGCGGTTAATTACTACAGCCGCTTCATTCAAGACTTCGCGGTCTACGGTGCGGCGCTGTACCAGCTCAAGGATGAAGACTTTGTCGTTGAAGGTGGCCTTTCTGTGGCACGTCATTCCTTCGAAAGATTGAAGACGAGTGTTTCACAATCACCCATCCTCAGGCACTTCGATCGGTCGAAAGAAGTTCACGTCATGCTCTTTGCGAATGAATGGGCGTTGAGCACTACGCTAATGCAAGAACATGACGGCAAGTTACACCCCGTACGGTTCCTCGGTCGGGTGCTCAAGGAGGCCGAGATGAACTACCATCCTGCTGAGAAGGAAGTTTTGGCGTTACTTCTGCTGTTGAAGATCTGTTACGTCCAGCTGGCAGGAAAGACGCTACATGTCTATACACGATTCTCGACGTTAGAGTGGGTGCATAAGTCGAAGTCTCTCTTCGGACGCGCGGTCCAGCTCGCAGTGGCACCTTAAGGTGCAGCGCGTGAAGGAGAAAGATGTCGCCTTTGCGCAGCTACTGCAGTCAAGCATCACGAGCTTCGTTGATCTGGAGGACTCGCTCGCGCCGGTGGCACCTCCAAACAAGGGTTCCCCGACTGTTCGAATGGACCCCGCGTTGCTGTACGCCAGGCTTTCCCTTAATTACAGCGGATTCGTCATGTCTTTTGACGGATCAGCGAAGACAGAGAAGTACGGTGGCTACGGGAGTTGTTCATGGGTGCTGTGGAGCCTTCCTGAGTGGAAGGTAGTGATTGCTGCAAACGCTTACCTCTCGGCTACCACGGTGAATGAGGCAGAGTATACAGGTATGATAAACGGTGTCAAGGCTGCTATTGCGCACGGTGCCGAGGATTTAGTCATCGCTGGGGACTCAAGGCTCGCGATTCAACAATTACTAGGGGTGATCGCATGCAGGAAGGAAACTTTGCTAGCGCTGCTGAATACTCACAAGGAACTCACGGCCAAGCTTCGATCAGTTAAATATCTTCACGTTGTACGAGAATACAACGCGGCCGCGGATTCGTAAGCCACTGAAGCGCTGGAATCAAAGGTCAGTCGGGTAATCTTGGCTGAAACTCGCAAGTCGGAATTGGCATCGCTGAACCGCATCCAGGAAATGATCTACGAGCCGGATGAAGACTCGGTAGATGTTTCGTCACAAGGAGCAGAGCGTCAAGTACATGTACTGTCAGGCAGCGAGTCTACAAAGTGGAAAACTTTCGAAAATTTCGTGGTTGATTACAGCTCACCAAAGTGCGATTATGGTAATATAGCAGTGATGACTCGGCGACAGACGAAAGCCAAGAAACGCGTCAGGTTTGCAGATGAACACTCGGAGGGGGTCTCAAAAGCTCAAGAACAGCATGAAGAACGACGAGAGACGTCCACCGAAGATTCAATCGGCCAGGATTTGCCAGACCATCCTCACAAGACTGTACCAGCGGCATTTCCCGATGCGGAGGATGTTGACCCGGTAGCGATACAGCGGGAGCGACGCAGACGGGATACTGGTGGCACAAGACGAGGAACAGAAGTGGGTTTAACATCAAGAAGGTGCTTCAGGGCCAAGCACAAGAGCTGAGTTACAAAGAAGCTCGAGATGCCTGGAAGTATGCTGACCGGTTCGTGTTATCAGAAGACGGCGTGCTTCACTATCTTGGAATTGAATCGTCGGTACGACCACGGTTGGCAAGAGGAGACCAAGCTGCGCTTGTGGTACCAACAACGATGATTCAAGAGGTCCTGCAAAACTGTCACGACTCGCTGGAAGGAGGACATCAAGGTGTGGTGAGAACGTTCCACCGCGTTAAGTCCGATTATTATTGGATCGGCTTGTACGCTGACGTGGAGAAGCATGTGAAGTCATGCCCAGATTGCAGCTCGAGTGAAAGCCGTCCGCAGCTTCGTGGATACCCGCCTGGCAACGTACTAGCCGAACGACCTTTCCAGATCGTCTCGATGGATTTTGTGATCCCACTACCGAAATCTCGCAGGGGCAACACGGCGTTGCTCCTATTTCAGTGCTCGTTCACGGGATTCGTTATTGCCAAGGCTATGTCAGATACGACTGCACTGAGTGTTGCTCAAGTGTTCGAAGAATGTGTGTACCGACGGTTCGGAGCCCCATCACTGATAAGGCACGACCGTGACCCACGCTTCATGAGCGAGGTTTTCCAAGCATTTGCAGAGATGATGCAGTCAAGATCACGAGCGACTTTGAGCTATCGGCCACAGGCTAATAGACAGCAGGAACGCTCGGTGAAGTCAGTGATGGGGTCCGTACGGGTGTACGCGAAAGACCCTCTACAGCAAGATTGGGACGAAATCGCGGAGAAGCTAGTATTTGCTATTAATACTTCTCAAGACACTACGAGGAAGGAAACGCCGTTCTACCTCGTTCATGGTTGGGATGCGCAGTCGACGTTGCGGGCAATGTCGTCATCACTCAAACGAAGACTCGGCAAGCAGTCTGACGCACTGGCGTGGCGGCGTGAGATCAATCGACAACATGAGGTCGCCCTCACTATGGCCAAAGATTATCAGGCTGTAGAAAAGGAGCGAAGGGCTAAAAAGCATAATGATGCCCTGAGTCGACTGGAACAAGCTGCTGTACCTCAACCAAGTGGAAACGAACACTCGGTGGGTCCTCCAGAAGCTTCGGAAGAGATGGAAGATCCTGCAAGAGCTCCACCGAGATCTCTTTTTGAGATTGGGAGCCGGGCGTGGTTGTACATGGAACGCGTCAAACCGCGCTTGACAAAGAAATTAGCTCACCAATGGCATGGACCTTTTCGGATCAAGCGCAAGGTGGAAGAGTTTGCGTACGAGCTGGAACTGCCTGATCGAAGTGGGTATCGCTTTTACCCAGTAGTGCATGTGTCAAGACTCAAGGCTGTCAACGAATTCAACAGTCGACCGAACACTCGGTTGGTACTTGACGCGACTAATGAAGCAAGACTCGACTTCGATGAGGAACTACTGCCTGAGACAGCTGGGAACCAGATCAAGTTGCCGGTGAATATGAAGTCGAGGCTATCCTCGACGACAGAACACCACTAACGACGAGCACGGAGCGTGCTGTACGCGAGTTCAAAGTCAAGTGGGTAGGCTATGAAGATCCAACTTGGAAGCCAGCATCCAACTTGTCATGTGGAGGTCTGCTGTACGACTATTTGCGAGCCAAGAAGAGCGAGAATCGGCTGCAGATGGCGCAAGTGGCGGACGAAGACTAGCGTGACTGGATCACGTGTGAACTGTCCACAGGGCGATGCAGCCTGTGGTAACAGACGAAGAACGTTACTGCAACAACAAATTGTATATGCATTTGAAGAACAACATGAACATGATTACGCTGTGGAAGTGGATTAAGAATAAGAAAACATGAATGCCGACCACGGAGCGATCACTGAAGACGAAGTCACGCGGGACACCTCAACAGTTAGCTGAGATGCTGGAGAACGTCGTAGAGCGTGCAGCGAGGATTCAAATCGATTCCAAGTGTCTGGCCGCGGTGGCCAAGAGTGTCAACGAAGCCGAGTCACCACTCTCCTTCTCGTCTTCATCAAGAACCTGAGCCTCGACAGCTGCAGCTGCAGCCGGATCCTGCGAATCCTCGGTACCAGCTTCAACAGGAGCAGCAGCCAGAGCGGGACGTGGATTACCCGGTGGCGAGTCAAACAACGAACGCCAGGACGGAATAAGTTCGGTTAAAACGAGCGACGGGTCAACAACCACGCTTCGGTACACATTCACGAAACGCGTACCACGAGGATTGAAGAGCTCCGGATTACGCTGGTACGGGAAGTACGTGGTGTTGTACGGGTGCTGATGCGGTGCATTCATCCATCCAGTACGCCAAGGCTGACGAGCGTCTAGAGCCGGAACTTCGGAAGCCAGTCAGATGTCCGAGGTGCGAATGGCAAGTTTTCAATGGAGTACCACGGCTTCGACGGCTCCAAAAGCAGTTCGGGACGAATGAACGTCACGCCAGAAGCACTAGATGAAACCGAGTCACGACTCCACGCCATGTACTGCTCACGGTACTTGTTACGAAGACGATCGGCACGACGGTCGCGCTCACTGAAGAACTTCTTTAACATAGCTCTCAGTTCCTTCAAGCGTTCCTTGCCGTGGTTAACCTTTTTAGCTTCTTCAGCGAGACCTCGTTCAATATCAGCTAACGGAAGCCAGTGGAGACGCTCCCACAACGCGAACCCGAGGTCACCTTGCTTACCGCCGTCACCCCGAAGGTTCGCCCAGATCATCTTGAGACGGGTCTCAATCGGGGCACGCTTGGAGATGGGGACGCTTGGTTTGAAGTCGACAGTGTCAAAGAGGCAAGCTTGAAGAGGATAAAGCTGCCGAAGTTGCTGGTACGGTGATCAGGATGCGAGTAATCAAAGAACGCTTGGAGACCCTCCAACGTTGTACGCACATTCACCTCACCAGCTGGCTCGGGAAGCATTAAGCTCAAGAGTCGCTCGAAACACTTTTTGGCGCCTGCGTCAGTAAACTCCATGTCCACGTACGGGAGAACCCACGGTGGCAAGGTAGACGAAGCCGGCACCGTGGGGCGAGTACCGGACAACACTCGGTGAGGCAACGGCTCGACCGACGGTGCACCACCACGACGCGGCACCGAAGTGTAGGCTGCCGTAATCATGCGTCCAGGTCCAGCATCGAGAGTCCAAATAGACGGCCGAGGAGACACTGGAACAGGAAGAGAAGATGCTGGTGCCGGAGGACTTGCTGGTGGCGAAGGAGGCGGACCGGCAACGATGATTGGGAAAGTCATCATCGGCGAAGGATTTGGCCGAGATGGAGTCGGAGGACGAGCTGGGCCAAGATTACTCCAGTTCCTATTTGAATCTTCAACATCTTCGTCATCGAGTATGCTTGAATGATCTGTGGGGGGCGGAACATCACCGCCACCACTGGGAGCATCAGGAGAGTCATCCACCGAAGGTTCATTGTCATCCAGATCATCTCCATGGTCGTCATCAGCATTCCCATCGTCATCAATCTCCATCGAAAAGTCGGGCGAAGACACGCTTGGTACGATAGCCGTCGGAACAGTCGGAGCCGGCTTTGAAGACACGGAAGCTAGTGGAGCAGCCTCAACAGGGGCAGACCCTGCTGTAGAAACCACTCCCGAGACTTCAACTGCCTTGGATGTCGCGGCAGACGCCGAAGCAGACTTGCCTTGTGGGACAGTCTGGTTTGACTCTTCATCTTCGTCACTCGAGCCAAACATGAGCCGCATTTGCTCGGCCTCGCGCAGAGCTTCTTCAGCAGCACGTATGTCGGCTGGAGAAGGTGAAGGCGTGGAAGCTGGTGGCTTGGCCACATCGTGTGGACCCTGAGGCGGGGGCGAAGGCGCGTCAGGAGAACCGGGAACATCGTCGTGATCCCCAGGGCTCACAGCCTTACCCGAAGGCTCTGTAGCAGTTTCTTGAACCGATGAAACGCTGCTTGGATCAGCAGTCCCCATGTCCACGTCACTCTGGGCGCCACTGAGGTCGACCACGGCGGGAGTCGAGGAAGACGCTGGTGTAGGAGGTGGCGACCATGAACTTGGAGAAGACGGTACAGACTTGGACCGAGTCCTCATATGACGTCGGGGCGACTTAGCAGGAGAACGAGGACGGGGTTTCTTGCGCTTCTTCTGGGCCGCCTTCTTCCACGCCTTCGGACCGAACAGCGATCTACGAGCCGACTTGGGAGTTGAAGTATCGGCAGGTGGCGCATCACCGAGACCGGCAGCTGCCATCGAAGTGCTGGCCTTGTCCGTTGGGATTGGAGCCTTGTCTTCGTCAGGGTCGTCCGGCTCGTCGTCTGAATCCTCGTCACCTGGTCTAAGACGCTTATAGGACTTCTTATGGACCACTTGGTGAGCGGCCTTGGCCAAAGCTGCAGGAAGGACTTGAGGGTCGTCCGAAGACGCGGTGGCAGACTGGATGCGCTGCAAAGCGACTAATGTCTCCTGATCCAAGTCCAGCGCGTCCACGTCTAGCTCACCCGCAGTCAGACCTATCACGAAGGATTGTGAACGAACGTCAGTTGCTGAACACACGGTGGAAAGAGCGACATTAAGAGCGTACCTTCAACAGCCAGACGAAGTACCTCGGGATCCATCCCTGCCAGACTCACATGTGCCCGGAGGGTACGATTCGCTTGGAGGAGGCGAGTGTTACGGTCTTGCTGGTTATCGAGGACCTTGAGCGTGTCGTTATCAACGTACTTGCCCTGGGCAAGCTTTACCAGAAGGAGGTGGAGCTTCCGAGTCTGCTCGGTATTCGCTCCAATAGAAGACTTGTACACCTCGCGTTCACGAGCCAGCTTCTTCTGCAACGTGCTGATAAAAACGTCCCGAGCTTGGACCTCGCAGTGCAGACGATTCAAGTCTTCTGCGTGTCGCTCCATAGTGGCTTGAACAGTGGCGAGCATGGCGTCATTCTTGGCGTTCGACTCACGGAGAATCTTGATGTTGTGGTGTAAGGCTTCAATCTCAGCGTTGGCAGCCTTGAGAAATGTCTCCGCGTTCTCACGAGCCATGATGTGGGGTGCCACCGAACGTACGGCGGCAGCAGCCTCGGACTGAGCAAACCGCAACTGACGCTCTAAGTCGGCAACGCGTTGGGGTAATGCCGACAGCGCGTCAGGAACAGGTTGTATCGCAGCGAGGACCTCATCGAAACCAATAGCTGTCTCGAGACGACGCTGAGTGTGTATATCGCCGTGGAAAGGAGGCGCAACGCTGAGCTGCACTTGGTGACGAGCCATTGCAGTCAAGTACGGGATTATCGAGGTCATCATGTGATCGACCGATGCCTCCGTATTCTCAGCCAGCATGGCGCGCAGCGAATCTTCGGTGAGTGGTGGTGGACCACCAGCTGGGGCAGGAGGAGCAGCAGGAGCCATCTCCGCGGATTCAGCGATGACGGGGAGTGCTGCAGGAGCTACCGCAGGAAGTGAAGAGTCTGGGGCAGGAAGCGCCGAAGGACCAGTTGATGACGCCGCTGTCGGAGGAAGTGTAGCAGACTGAGGGACGTTCGAACCCTCGGCCTTGCCCTCCTGAGAAACAAGTCGAGTAATGCGAGATGATGAGCAAGGTGCCGATGATTTAAGAGAAGGATGAGCTGACGTACCTCCAGCTGTTCACGTTCGCGACGTCTACGAGGATTGAGACGCTGAAAAGCGTCGGACACGGCTCGATTCAGACGCTTGGACATACGGTGGCGAGATGGTGAATTGAAGAATGAAGAAATGTCACAACGGGCACCAGTACCGTGGCTTCCATTGCGACAGGGGCAGTTGTGGTGTAGTGATTTCTCCGTGGTTGCGGATTATCACCCGTCGACAAAGACGTGACACCGCCCAAGTTGTTCAAGCGACGAACCCTCGGTCGGGTGATGTACGGAGACGCCAAGGTGCAAGGGACTCGACGGCGTCACCTCCGAGTTTTCAACAAGTATCGGATACGGCCCTATGTCACTGAATCCAGGCTGTCCTTATTATTAATAATGGACTGGCCGGATTCGCATTCAGCGGACCATCTACGGTACGAACCCTCAGTGGCGGTTGGGATGAGTTCGCGGAATACTCAGCGACCTTTGGAAGACACGTTAACCGTCTGGGACAGGGCGCGGACCGTTAAAGATGCTCATGCGACAGTGCAGACGACGCTTGGCATGCAAGAAGATCCATAACGGATCATTGTTCACTTGATATTTGTATACTTGATTAGGACTTCTTATTAGGAATAGACCCGAAAGGGTAAGCTTAAATACAGAACAGAATTTCCACTCAAGCACACAGAGCGACGTCCGGCTTCAAGGTAAGCGTCAGGTCAAGATTGTTTGAGTGTGTTATGCCTGTCGGTGAACTCGAAGCTCTGTAGCGAGGGTTCATCCGGCAAGGCCAAGAGACTTTGTGTATTGGCCGATTATTATCGGGAGGTTTTACGTGACGGCTTATTGTTGCCTATTTGCACGACTGGGAGTGCTTGAATTGCCTCCCTTTTATTTCTTCCAGCCGAGTGTTGAACACTCGGTGATCTCGTAAAAGGCTTACCCGTGCCTGGTACCCTTCCGCTGTTGGGACCACGAGGATTCAAAACACCTGCTAGCTTTGCTCGTGCTAGTAGCGTGTTCTTATTTTACTGGTTGGCCTATATAAGTAGTTTACAAGGTCCAGTTTGTCCCGGTGCAAGGGCAGAACTGGATTCTTCAGGTCCGCCCGAACGATCGTTTACTATCCTAGTAGACGTATTGTTGTGGGAACATCCAAACTACATTTGTAGCTAGGGTTCACGTGGGATTTCCAACACCACACGGGGCTCGCAACGAGAGTTCAAGCCCGGCTGCGCGCTTTGCAGCCACCACCGAGCTTTCAGTGAGCTTCGACGACGAAGCGAACATCGGTCCTGTGGTGAAGTGCTTTCCCAGAAATAGGAGAATGGACCTAACACGGGGTCACTATCCCGAATCAGTGACAATTTCAAGTTGTTAGAGAGGATTTGGATCGTCCGGCGCGGATGCAAGTTGCCTGTGGTGGATTAGCCATGACGAGCAGCACCCCGTATGAAACGACGATGGATCTGGTATGAGTGATGTACGGGAAGGCAAGATCCACCAAGACTTATCTCGGATCCACCCTTACCTGGATCCACTGAGGTGGATATGGGATACGCTATATGCGGGTGGATCGAGTGTGGATCCGATGACGGAATGATGGTAGGTGTCACCTGAAGGTGGATATAGTATCCACGACTAACGAGAAGTCAAGATCCACCGCGAGGTGTCCCGGATCCCATTTCCGAGTTCGGA
>NW_003303482.1:0-5614 GCF_000142945.1 Phytophthora infestans T30-4 | reverse complement strand
GAGAGGAAAAAGAGGAAATAAATTAAGAATGTAAGTTGACGTCAGGAGGTCCAAAGTAGCACAAACAAAAGCCACTGATTGAATAGAGTCACCCGTTTTTACGAGACTTTCCAGCATTGTGTGTCCCCAAATCTGCGAAACGAGCCATCGGTGGGTGATCCAGAGGATTACAGGCATCGCGCAGAAGGTGTTGAGTACGGCACCGAGTATTTCATTGCAAGATTGGTGCGAATTCCGAAATGTCAAGACAGCGGCAGAACGAGGAGCGGAACAAAAGTCAACAACCCAATATGTCGGCTGCCCACGCATTCAATATGGCGAACGACGACTCGGCAGATGGCCCAGAGATGGGAAACCAGGATGGGAAGGAGATGGACCAAGTACCGACTGTTGAAATCAAAGCGGATGCCAATGTTGAGTCAAGGGAAGAATCCGTAGCGGCGTTGGACGGAACATACATCTCGGTTGCTCGAGTGTTAACAACCGAGGGAAATGAAGCAACGGAGGATACGAGAAATGATTTCACGAACACCCAGCTAACAACATTGGCTTGGACGACTACGCGAAGGAGCTGGCATTCCTGCCGGACCTGACCGAAGCGATTAACACGACAATTGACTACACTGCGCCTAATGTTGCTGATCCTGAGCTGTCGACTGAACGCCGAGAACGTCTAGTCGCGACGCTAAAGAACCACGAGCACATCCTGATTGCTAGTGGTAACGCACTGCCGCCGCCAGCCTACGGGGCGGTATGCGATATCGACACACAGGGGCACGCCCCAATTAAACAGCGTGCCCGGCGCGTGCCGCTGCGATTTCTCGGCAAGCTGTACTAGCTGCTGCGCGCTTTATTGCGTGCGGGACTGATCGTCTTTTCAGACAGTCTATGGGCATCGCCGATCGTGATTGTGATGAAAAAGAACGGGCTGGACATCCGGCTCTGCATTGATTACAAGATGGTGAATGCTATCACCGCGATAATGGAGTATGCAATGCCGCTAGTCGACGACCTGTTAACAGATCTCGAGCGCTACCTATGGTTCTGCTCGTTGGATGCAGCAAGCGGCTTCTGGGCGGTCATGATGACCTTGCGAGCGCGTAAAGTGTCGGCGTTTGTCTGCGCACTCGGACATTTCGAGTGGTTACGCATGCCCTTCGGGTTAAAGAACGCACCGATGATCTACCAGCGTATGATTGACAACGCACTCTGGGGGTTCGTTCAACCTAAAGGAGGTTGGTTTGAATACTCGGAGAGGATGCGTTTAGCTGAAGAACAGGCCAAGGAACGTCGTGGACCAAGCGCCGAGGATTCGTTTCAAACGAAGTTCGCGGCAGACCGCGAAGCACCGGTAGAGACCGACCATGTACTACAACTCGTCAACAGCCCCGTCGCTGACATGTTTACGAACGGGGAGCCAGACGAATCATCGCTGGTACCTGTATTTGGTCGACGGTCGTTTGTGGATGACATTTGCTTCGGTGGCGAGGATTTCGACAGCTGCCTAGCGACGCTGGACCGATTGCTAGCAAGATTTGCACAGTGTCGGATCAGCATTAGCTTCACCAAGAGCATCTTTTGCCAACCCAAGGTGGACTTTCTGTCGCATAAAATTTCGCCAGAAGGTATCAGAGCTGACCTTAAGAAGCTTGCGGCCATCACCGAGCTTTCGTTTCCAACGAGCAAGAAGGGCATGCAGTCGTTTCTTGGAGCGGTTAATTACTACAGCCGCTTCATTCAAGACTTCGCGGTCTACGGTGCGGCGCTGTACCAGCTCAAGGATGAAGACTTTGTCGTTGAAGGTGGCCTTTCTGTGGCACGTCGTTCCTTCAAAAAATTGAAGACGAGTGTTTCACATTCACCCATCCTCAGGCACTTCGATCGGTCGAAAGAAGTTCACGTCATGCTCTTTGCGAATGAATGGGCGTTGAGCACTACGCTAATGCAAGAACATGAAGGCAAGTTACACCCCGTACGGTTCCTCGGTCGGGTGCTCAAGGAGGCCGAGATGAACTACCATCCTGCTGAGAAGGAAGTTTTGGCGGTTACTTCTGCTGTTGAAGATCTGTTACGTCCAGCTGGCAGGAAAGACGCTACATGTCTATACACGATTCTCGACGTTAGAGTGGGTGGCATAAGTCGAAGTCTCTCTTCGGACGCGCGTTCCAGTTTCGCAGTGGTGCTATCGCAGTGGCACCTTAAGGTGCAGCGCGTGAAGGAGAAGGATGTCGCCTTTGCGCAGCTACTGCAGTCAAGCATCACGAGCTTCGTTGACCTGGAAGACTCGCTCGCGCCGGTGGCGCCTCCGAACAAGGGTTCCCCGACTATTCGAATGGACCCCGCGTTGCTGTACGCCAGGCTTTCCCGTAATTACAGCGGATTCGTCATGTCTTTTGACGGATCAGCGAAGACACAGAAGTACGGTGGCTACGGGAGTTGTTCATGGGTGCTGTGGAGCCTTCCTGAGTGGAAGGTAGTGATTGCTGCAAACGCTTACCTCTCGGCTACCACGGTGAATGAGGCAGAGTATAAAGGTATGATCAACGGTGTCAAGGCTGCTATTGCGCACGGTGCCGAGGATTTAGTCATCGTTGGTGACTCAAGGCTCGCGATTCAACAATCACTAGGGGTGATCGCATGCAGGAAGGAAACTTTGCTAGCGCTGCTGAATACTCACAAGGAACTCACGGCCAAGCTTCGATCAGTTAAATATCTTCACGTTGTACGAGAATACAACGCGGCCGCGGATTCGTTAGCCACTGAAGCGCTGGAATCGAAGGTCAGTCGAGTAATCTTGGCTGAAACTCGCAAGTCGGAATTGGCATCGCTGAACCGCATCCAGGAAATGATCTACGAGCCGGATGAAGACTCGGTGGATGTTTCGTCACGAGGAGCAGAGCGTCAAGTACATGTACTGTCAGGCAGCGAGTCTTCAATGTGGAAAACTTTCGAAAATTTCGTGGTTGATTACAGCTTACCAAAGTGCGATTATGGTAATATAGCAGTGATGACTCGGCGACAGACGAAAGCTAAGAAACGAGTCAGGTTTGCAGATGAACACTCGGAGGATGTCTCAAAAGCTCAAGAACAGAATGAAGAACGACGAGAGACGTCCACCGAAGATTCATTCGGCAAAGATTTGCCAGACCATCCTCACAAGACTGTACCAGCGGGGGTTTTCCGCGGGCTTTTTTCCGCAGGGGGAAAAAAGTTGTAACCCGCCTAGAGGAATAACGGGCGGAAAGAAACCCCAAAAGGATAACGGCGGGCCACAGAAGGAAGGAGACAAAGATGGTTTTTAAACTCTCAAAAGGTGTTTTCCGGGTCCCAAACACAAAAACTGTATTACCAGAGCTCGAGATGCTGGAAGTATGCTGACCGGTTCGTATGTCTGAAACGGCGTGCTTCACTATCTTGGATTGAATCGTCGGTACGACCACGGTTGGCAAGAGGAGACCAAGCTGCGGCTTGTGGTACCAACAACGATGATTCAAGAGGTCTTGCAGAATTGTCACGACTCGCTGGAAGGAGGACATCAAGGTGTGATGAGAACGTTCCAACGCGTTAAGTCCGATTATTATTGGAATGGCTTGTACGCTGACGTGGAGAAGCATGTGAAGTCATGTCCAGATTGCAGCTCGAGTAAAAGCCGTCCACAGCTTCGTGGATACTCACCTGGTAACGTGCTAGCTGAACGACCTTTCCAGATCGTCTCGATGGATTTTGTGATCCCACTATCGAAAAATTTTTAAGGGGGGCAAACGCGCGTTGGCTCCCACTTTCGTGGTTCCTTTCACGCAATTTCTTTATGTCCCAGGCTATGTTCAATAACAATGCCCTGAATGTTGCCCCAGTGTTCCAAGATGTGTGTACGACGTTCGAGCCCCATCATAATAGGCATGACGCGACCACGCTTCATGAGCGAGGTTTTCCAAGCATTCGCAGAGATGATGCAGTCAAGATCAAGAGCGACTTTGAGCTATCGGCCACAGGCTAATGGACAGCAGGAACGCTCGGTGAAGTCGGTGATGGGATTCGTACGGGTGTACGCGGAAGCAAGATTGGGACGAAATCGCGGAGAAGCTGGTATTTGCTATTAATACTTCTCAAGACACTACGAGGAAGGAGACGCCGTTCTACCTCGTTCACGGTTGGGATGCTCAGTCGACGCTGCGGGCAATGTCGTCATCACTCAAACAAGGGCTCGGCAAGCAGTCTGACGCACTAGCGTGGCGGCGTGAGATCAATCGACAACATGAGGTCGCCCTCACTATGGCCAAAGATTATCAGGCTGTAGAAAAGGAGCGACGAGCAAAAAAGCATAATGATGCTCTGAGTCGACTGGAAAAAGCCGCTGTACCTCAACCAAGTGGAAACGAACACTCGGCAAACCCTCTAGAAGCTTCAGAAGAGATGGAAGATCCTGCAAGAGCCCCACCGAGATCTCTTTTCGAGATTGGGAGCCGGGCGTGGTTGTACATGGAGCGCGTCAAACCGGACTTGACGAAGAAATTAGCTCACCGATGGCATGGACCTTTTCGGATCAAGCGCAAGGTGGAAGAGTTTGCGTACGAGCTGGAGCTGCCTGACCGAAGTGGGTATCGCTTCTACCCAGTAGTGCATGTGTCGAGACTCAAGGCTGTCAACGAGTTCAGCAGTCGACCGAACACTCGGTTGGTACTAGACGCGACTAATGAAGCAAGACTCGACTTCGATGAGGAACTACTGCCTGAAGACAGCTGGGAACCAGATCAAGTTGCCGGTGAATATGAAGTCGAGGCCATCCTCGACGACAGAATACCACTAACGACGAGCACGGAGCGTGCTGTACGCGAGTTCAAAGTCAAGTGGGTGGGCTATGAAGATATAACTTGGGAACCATCATCAAACTTGTCATGTGGAGGTCTGCTGTACGACTATTTGCGAGCCAAGAAGAGCGAGAATCGGCTGCAGATGGCGCAAGTGGCGGACGAAGACTAGCGTGACTGGATCACGTATGAACTGTCCACAGGGCGATGCAGCCTGTGGTAACAGACGAAGAACGTTACTGCAACAACAAATTGTATATGCATTGAAGAACAACATGAACATGATTACGCTGTAAAAGTGGATTAAGAATAAGAAAACATGAATGCCGACCGGGGAGCGACCACTGAAAACGAAGTCACGCGGGATACCTCAACAGTTATCGGAGATGCTGGAGAACGTCGTGGAACGTGCGGCGAGGACATCATCGAAACCAACAGCAGTCTCGAGGCGACGTTGAGTGTGTACATCGCCGTGGAGAGGAGGCGCAACGCTTAGCTGCACTTGGTGATGAGCCATTGCAGTCAAGTACGGGATTATCGAGGTCATCATGTGATCGACCGATGCCTCCGTACTTTCAGCCAGCAGGGCGCGCAGCGAATCTTCGGTGAGTGGTGGCGGACCGCTAGCTGGGGCAGAAGGAGCAGCAGGAGCCATCTCCGCGGATTCAGCGACGACGGGGAGTGCTGCAGGAGCTACGCTTCTCATTGCAAGGATGCTGTCTCCAGTGCGAAAGGGGATTGCTGCTCACTGGGAGTTGACACCGGCTGTGCGTTGCCAACGCCACGCTTCGGCAAGTACATGTCCC
>NW_003303481.1:83248-88324 GCF_000142945.1 Phytophthora infestans T30-4 | reverse complement strand
CCGTTTTTTTTAATTGGGAGAAAAACCATTTCACCACGAATCACCCTCTTTGTAGGTGGTAAGAGGGTGGCACAATCAGGGGTTCCACAAAGTACCATTCCCAATATCCATTGTCTTCTCCCCCCAGCTTCCTCCCTTCCGCCTGACCCATTGTCTACCGCAAAAGCGCACGAGCAAAATTCGGATATGCTTGAATCCGAGTCTCCTCAGGGGTGGATCCGGCACTTCTCGTCCCGTTATTCATGCCCGATCCATCGTCACCCCATACAGAACGCCACTAAAATTTGGTCAATCCACTTCAAACAGCGTGTATCCATGTCGTGCAATCGCCGGTCCACTGGGTGTTGTCAATAATTGGGGATAGTGACCCCTTGTTCGATCCGTTCTTCTATTGGGAGAAGAGCACGTCCACCACAATGGCTTCCCGACGGGTGGTCGATGTTGCACAACAGTGTTCACAAGGTAACACTGGCAAAATTCATTGTTTGTCCACCCAGCTTCCTCCTTCGCCTGGGCGCATGTTTCCCGCAAAGGGGCCAGGAGCAAAATCCAAATAGGTTGATCCGAGTCTCCTCGTGGTGGATCCTGCCTTCCTATACGTTATCCATGCCCGATCCATCGTCAACCCCTACAGAACGCCACTTTAACTTGGTCAATCCACTTCAAACAGCGTGTATCCATGTCGTGCAATCCCCGGTCCACTTGGTGTTGTCACTAATTCGGGATAGTGACCCCTTGTTCGATCCGTTCTCTTATTTCTGAGAAAGCACTTCACCACAATCGCCTCCTGTACGTGGTCGGTGCTGCACAACAGCGTTACAACGTACACTCCCAACTTCATTGCTTCTCCACCAGCTTCCTCCTTCGCCTGACCCATGTCTCCCGCAAAGCGCACGAGCAAATCCGATATGCTTGATCCGAGTCTCCTCTTGGTGGATCCTGCCTTCCCGTACGTTCTCCATGCCCGATTCATCGTCAACCCCTACAGAACGCCACTTTGTCTTGGTCAATCCACTTCAAACAGCGTGGATCCATGTCGTGCAATCCCCGGTCCACTTGGTGTTGCCACTAATTCGGGATAGTCACACCTTGTTAAATCCGTTCTCCTATTTCTGAGAAAGCACTTCACCACAATCGCCTCCTGTACGTGGTCGGTGCTGCACAACAGCGTTCACAACGTACACTCCCAACTTCATTGCTTCTCCACCAGCTTCCTCCTTCGCCTGACCCATGTCTCCCGCAAAGCGCACGAGCAAATCCGATATGCTTGATCCGAGTCTCCTCTTGGTGGATCCTGCCTTCCCATACGTTCTCCATGCCCGATCCATCGTCAACCCCTACAGAACGCCACTTTGTCTTGGTCAATCCACTTCAAACAGCGTGGATCCATGTCGTGCAACCCCCGGTCCACTTGGTGTTGTCACTAATTCGGGATAGTGACCCCTTGTTAGATCCGTTCTCTTCTTTCTGAGAAAGCACTTCACCACAATCGCCTCCTGTACGTGGTCGGTGCTGCACAACAGCGTTCACAACGTACACTCCCAACTTCACTGCTTCTCCACCAGCTTCCTCCTTCGCCTGACCCATGTCTCCCGCAAAGCCCACGAGCAAATCCGATATGCTTGATCCGAGTCTCCTCTTGGTGGATCCTGCCTTCCCGTACGTTCTCCATGCCCGATCCATCGTCAACCCCTACAGAACGCCACTTTGTCTTGGTCAATCCACTTCGAGCAGCGTGGATCCATGTGGTGCAATCCCCGGTCCACTTGTGATGTCACTATTTCGAGATAGGGACCCCGTGTTAGATCCGTTCTCCTATTTCTGAGAAAGCACGTCACCACAATCGCCTCCTGTACGTGGTCGGTGCTGCACAACAGCGTTCACAACGTACACTCCTAACTTCATTGCTTCTCCACCAGCTTCCTGCTTCGCCTGACCCATGTCTCCCGCAAAGCGCACGACCAAATCCGATATGCTTGATCCGAGTCTCCTCTTGGTGGATCCTGCCTTCCCATACGTTATCCATGCCCGATCCATCGTCAACCCCTACAGAACGCCACTTTAACTTGGTCAATCCACTTCAAACAGCGTGTATCCATGTCGTGCAATCCCCGGTCCACTTGGTGTTGTCACTAATTCGGGATAGTGACCCCTTGTTCGATCCGTTCTCTTATTTCTGAGAAAGCACGTCACCACAATCGCCTCCTGTACGTGGTCGGTGCTGCACAACAGCGTTCACAACGTACACTCCCAACTTCATTGCTTCTCCACCAGCTTCCTGCTTCGCCTGACCCATGTCTCCCGCAAAGCGCACGACCAAATCCGATATGCTTGATCCGAGTCTCCTCTTGGTGGATCCTGCCTTCCCATACGTTATCCATGCCCGATCCATCGTCAACCCCTACAGAACGCCACTTTAACTTGGTCAATCCACTTCAAACAGCGTGTATCCATGTCGTGCAATCCCCGGTCCACTTGGTGTTGTCACTAATTCGGGATAGTGACCCCTTGTTCGATCCGTTCTCTTATTTCTGAGAAAGCACTTCACCACAATCGCCTCCTGTACGTGGTCGGTGCTGCACAACAGCGTTCACAACGTACACTCCCAACTTCATTGCTTCTCCACCAGCTTCCTCCTTCGCCTGACCCATGTCTCCCGCAAAGCGCACGAGCAAATTCGATATGCTTGATCCGAGTCTCCTCTTGGTGGATCCTGCCTTCCCGTACGTTATCCATGCCCGATCCATCGTCAACCCCTACAGAACGCCACTTTGTCTTGGTCAATCCACTTCGAGCAGCGTGGATCCATGTCGTGCAATCCCCGGTCCACTTGGTGTTGCCACTAATTCGGGATAGTCACACCTTGTTAGATCCGTTCTCCTATTTCTGAGAAAGCACGTCACCACAATCGCCTCCTGTACGTGGTCGGTGCTGCACAACAGCGTTCACAACGTACACTCCCAACTTCATTGCTTCTCCACCAGCTTCCTCCTTCGCCTGACCCATGTCTCCCGCAAAGCGCACGACCAAATCCGATATGCTTGATCCGAGTCTCCTCTTGGTGGATCCTGCCTTCCCATACGTTATCCATGCCCGATCCATCGTCAACCCCTACAGAACGCCACTTTATCTTGGTCAATCCACTTCAAACAGCGTGTATCCATGTCGTGCAATCCCCGGTCCACTTGGTGTTGCCACTAATTCGAGATAGTCACACCTTGTTCGATCCGTTCTCTTATTTCTGAGAAAAGCACGTCACCACAATCGCCTCCTGTACGTGGTCGGTGCTGCACAACAGCGTTCACAACGTACACTCCCAACTTCATTGCTTCTCCACCAGCTTCCTGCTTCGCCTGACCCATGTCTCCCGCAAAGCGCACGAGCAAATCCGATATGCTTGCGCACAGACATCGGTGGTGGTTCAAGTCTAACAAGAAGTCTACTGCTGTTAGGAAGCAGGTAGTGGCAAATTTTGCGGTGACGGATGGAGTCGAGGACATCGACGTCTGGCATGCGCGTCTGGGGCACACATGCCCGGAGTACATTCGCCTTATGGTCGACCGTGGATCGGCCAAGGGCATCATGCTGAAGAAGCGTGGGAAGATGGATTGCGCTGACTGCCATTTCGGCAAGCAGAGACGCAAAACCTTCCGGAAGAAGTTGGAGCGGAACATCGAGAAAGTGAACGACTTAGTGTTTGCCGATTTACTGATACCTGGACTTCACAACGGCACACAGTACAGTGCAGTGTTAGTCATAATGGATGGTTTCTCTCGTTTCATTACAACGTACCTGCTGAAGTCGAAGACTGAAGGCGAGGTGAATGGGTACATGAAGCAATACATTGCCTGGGCTGAGCGGCAACACGGACGTCGTGTTGATACAGTGATCACTCGACGGTGGGATGCTGCAGCTCGTGACGAGAGCGATGCCAACATTGGGCCAGTGAAGCAAGTTATCACGGACAAAGGCAAGGAATTCTGCAACAACTCAATGGAGAGCTGGTATGCTAAGAAAGAATTGTCCACACGAAGGTTGGTCCAAAATCTTCACAGTTGAATTTGGTGAAGAGGACACATCAGACACTGATTTAACATGGTCAAGACTATGATGCACGACTCGGCGCTTCCGAGGTCGTTTTGGACGCATGCTCTATTGACTGCGGTCTATCTAAAGAATCGAGTCTTCTGTAAGGGAGCAGGGCGAACCCGTACGAGATGATGTACGGCACGAAGCCAGATCTTCATCACATCCGCGCGTTTGGATCTCTGGTGTACTGTCATACACCGGCCGCAATGCGCAAGAAACTAAGTGCGAATTGCAATGTGGTTTTTTTGATCGGCTATCAATAAGATGTTGTTGGCTGCCAAGTGTACTTCCCTACTCGAGCATCAGAAAGGCTTCGTTGCAGATGTGAAGGTAAATGAAAACATCAAGTACAAGGACCGCTATGGGAGTGCCTTCAAGTCGAAGGTGAACAAGTGGCTGCAGACTTTCGAGGAGTTTATGCAGGATGGTGCTTTCGATGTTGCAGAAAGTGATAGTGATGAAGCGTCTCAACAAGCTGAGTGTGACGCAGACTCCGTGCGAGCTGATAGTAATGTAGACATGGAGAGTGTGGCTACAAGCGACGGCCATGATATTGCTCAAGAGGCTTTGTGGGACAATATTGTGGAGACCGCGTACTACCCAAGTACGACCAGCCATCGAGCAACACGCCGAGAACGTACACTGGGTGAACGTGACGAGCGATTAAGGGAGGACATCCTAAAGAAACCAACTCGCTTCCAGACTACGATGATGCGTTCGAAGATACGCAGGAGGGCGAAAATACAACTATTGTTGAGCATTGTGCTGATGGAGGTTATGACGAAGATGATTCTCAATTTGATGAGGATTCTCAAGTTGATGACGACAACGATAATCGCACGGCTGATGTTTCTCAGATGGAAGAAGAAGATTCTCTAAGTGACAATGACGCAGAGTCGGTGACTGAATTTGATGAACATGATGGGCATGAGTTTGATAGAGATGATGGACTGGACGTTAGTCATGTGTCGGATTTAGCACCGGTGA
>NW_003303481.1:76761-79684 GCF_000142945.1 Phytophthora infestans T30-4 | reverse complement strand
TCTCTGTTGCATCATCCATCATCTGAGCATGTCTCCCGGTTGGCACCGGAGTGGGTGAATGCTTGTTCCTAGGCTCGCTTGGCGTAGCCTGCCTTCCTATACTTTCTCAATGCCCGATCCATCGGCAACCCCTACAGAACGTTTCTTTGTTCTGCACAATCCACTTCAAACAGCGTGGATCCTCGCCGTGCAAAGAACGGTCGCCTCGGTGTATACACTAATTCGGGATAGTGACCCCTTGTTAGATTCGCTCTCTTATTTCTGAGAAAGCACTTCACCACAATCGCCTCCTGTACGTGGTCGGTGCTGCACAACAGCGTTCACAACGTACACTCCCAACTTCACTGCTTCTCCACCAGCTTCCTCCTTCGCCTGACCCATGTCTCCCGCAAAGCGCACGACCAAATCCGATATGCTTGATCCGAGTCTCCTCTTGGTGGATCCTGCCTTCCCATACGTTCTCCATGCCCGATCCATCGTCAACCCCTACAGAACGCCACTTTGTCTTGGTCAATCCACTTCAAACAGCGTGGACTCATGTCGTACAAACCCCGGTCCACTTGGTGTTGTCACTAATTCGGGATAGTGACCCTTGTTAGATCCGTTCTCTTATTTCTGAGAAAGCACTTCACCACAATCGCCTCCTGTACGTGGTCGGTGCTGCACAACAGCGTTCACAACGTACACTCCCAACTTCATTGCTTCTCCACCAGCTTCCTCCATCGCCTGACCCATGTCTCCCGCAAAGCGCACGAGCAAATCCGATATGCTTGATCCGAGTCTCCTCTTGGTGGATCCTGCCTTCCCATACGTTATCCATGCCCGATCCATCGTCAACCCCTACAGAACGTCACTTTGTCTTGGTCAATCCACTTCAAACAGCGTGGACTCATGTCGTACAAACCCCGGTCCACTTGGTGTTGTCACTAATTCGGGATAGTGACCCTTGTTAGATCCGTTCTCTTCTTTCTGAGAAAGCAATTCACCACAATCGCCTCCTGTACGTGGTCGGTGCTGCACAACAGCGTTCACAACGTACACTCCCAACTTCATTGCTTCTCCACCAGCTTCCTCCTTCGCCTGACCCATGTCTCCCGCAAAGCGCACGAGCAAATTCGATATGCTTGATCCGAGTCTCCTCTTGGTGGATCCTGCCTTCCCGTACGTTATCCATGCCCGATCCATCGTCAACCCCTACAGAACGCCACTTTGTCTTGGTCAATCCACTTCGAGCAGCGTGGATCCATGTCGTGCAATCCCCGGTCCACTTGGTGTTGCCACTAATTCGGGATAGTCACACCTTGTTAGATCCGTTCTCCTATTTCTGAGAAAGCACTTCACCACAATCGCCTCCTGTACGTGGTCGGTGCTGCACAACAGCGTTCACAACGTACACTCCCAACTTCATTGCTTCTCCACCAGCTTCCTCCTTCCCCTGACCCATGTCTCCCGCAAAGCGCACGACCAAATCCGATATGCTTGATCCGAGTCTCCTCTTGGTGGATCCTGCCTTCCCGTACGTTATCCATGCACGATCCATCGTCAACCCCTACAGAACGCCACTTTGTCTTGGTCAATCCACTTCAAACAGCGTGTATCCATGTCGTGCAATCCCCGGTCCACTTGGTGTTGCCACTAATTCGGGATAGTCACACCTTGTTAGATCCGTTCTCCTATTTCTGAGAAAGCACGTCACCCCAATCGCCTCCTGTACGTGGTCGGTGCTGCACAACAGCGTTCACAACGTACACTCCCAACTTCATTGCTTCTCCACCAGCTTCCTCCTTCGCCTGACCCATGTCTCCCGCAAAGCCCACGAGCAAATCCGATATGCTTGATCCGAGTCTCCTCTTGGTGGATCCTGCCTTCCCGTACGTTATCCATGCACGATCCATCGTCAACCCCTACAGAACGCCACTTTGTCTTGGTCAATCCACTTCAAACAGCGTGTATCCATGTCGTGCAATCCCCGGTCCACTTGGTGTTGTCACTAATTCGGGATAGTGACCCCTTGTTCGATCCGTTCTCTTATTTCTGAGAAAGCACGTCACCACAATCGCCTCCTGTACGTGGTCGGTGCTGCACAACAGCGTTCACAACGTACACTCCCAACTTCATTGCTTCTCCACCAGCTTCCTGCTTCGCCTGACCCATGTTACCCGCAAAGCGCACGACCAAATCCGATATGCTTGATTCGAGTCTCCTCTTGGTGGATCCTGCCTTCCCATACGTTATCCATGCCCGATCCATCGTCAACCCCTACAGAACGCCACTTTAACTTGGTCAATCCACTTCAAACAGCGTGGATCCATGTCGTGCAATCCCCGGTCCACTTGGTGTTGTCACTAATTCGGGATAGTGACCCCTTGTTCGATCCGTTCTTCTTACTTTTTTAGAAAACACAGTCACCACAATCCCCTCCTGTACGTGGTCGGTGCTGCACAACAGCGTTCACAACGTACACTCCCAACTCATTGCTTCTCCACCAGCTTCCTGCTTCGCCTGACCCATGTTACCCGCAAAGCGCACGACCAAATCCGATATGCTTGATTCGAGTCTCCTCTTGGTGGATCCTGCCTTCCCATACGTTATCCATGCCCGATCCATCGTCAACCCCTACAGAACGCCACTTTAACTTGGTCAATCCACTTCAAACAGCGTGCATCCATGTCGTGCAATCCCCGGTCCACTTGGTGTTGTCACTAATTCGGGATAGTCACCCCTGTTAGATCCGTTCTCCTATTTCTGAGAAAGCACTTCACCACAATCGCCTCCTGTACGTGGTCGGTGCTGCACAACAGCGTTCACAACGTACACTCCCAACTTCATTGCTTCTCCACCAGCTTCCTCCTTCCCCTGACCCATGTCTCCCCGCAAAGCGCACCAGCAAAGGCCGATATGCTTGATCCGAGTCTCCTCTTGG
>NW_003303481.1:55254-56874 GCF_000142945.1 Phytophthora infestans T30-4 | reverse complement strand
TTGGACACCGTGGATCCCGTTTTGGATGCAGCAACGGATCCAGTCTTGGACGCCGTAGATCCAGTCTTGGGTCCAGATCCAGATTTTGACGTAGCAGCAGTGGATCCAGCCTTGGATCCCACCCCCGCTTTGGACGTAGCTGCAGATCCAGTCTTAGACGCTGATGTCGACTTGGATGTAGCGGTGGGTCCGGACCTGGATCAGGCACCAGACTTCGAGGGAGAGGCGGAAGTCTTGGACGTGGATGTGGATCCCGCCTTGGACGCAGAGGTGGATCCCGCCTGCGAAGCCGCCTTAGAGGCCGAAATCGTTTTATGCTTGGCTTTTGGGGAGGCTCGAGCATGCTTATGGGGACATGAGGATCCGGTGCTAGGAGCGGGAGATGCACTACGCGGTCGTTTCGCAGCCGACGGATCCGCCCCACTTACAGACGGAAGAGAAGCAGAAACGCTAGCAGCCTGAGAGGGCCCCGACAAGGGGGGAAGTGGATCCGAAACGGCAGCTGTCACCAGCGCCAGTCGTCGACGTGCCAAATCCCGCTCCGACAAGCCACGATCGCGCTCCAGGATCAGCTGTTGCTGCTGAGTTTGGGCTGCGGAGAGTTGATCCTGGAGTTTCGCGGTGGTCGCATCTGCTTCCTTCAATTTGTCACCTAGATTGACAATAACAAGTGAATATGGAGTTACTAGCAAAGGCTAAAAGAGGATCCACGTACTCATGCGGCGAATCTTGGATTCCAGCTCCGTTAGCGCACGCTCGGCATCCGCCCACTCGGTAGTCGCCTTGTCCCGCTGGAGCTCGCTGTCTGCCAGTTTCGTTTGGATCTCGTCCCGCAATCGAGTCATACGCACGAATTCTTCAAGCGCGTAATCTCGTCCGGTAGACGCCCTCTCGAGCGACTCCTTGGTGTCTTGCAACTCCTCAGAGAGTTGAGCCAGGGCTACATCCGGCGACGAGGGAGGTGGATTTGGCGCGGGGGACCCTCCACGCGCCGACCCTAAGGCGGATCCGTCATGGGCGGATCCCACATAGTCGTTGGTCACCACCTCCTCCTGGGTCAAACGCAACTCGTCACGGAGGCGGTCCAAGCTCACATCCGCAGCTGCCCTAGCAGTCTGGGAATCCTCCAGGTCCCGCTCGAGGTCGTGGATCCGGGATTGGAGTTGGTGGATCTCAGATCCGGCGAGTGCCATCTCCCTAAGGAGATGGTCGTTGTCATCTCGCATAACGTCTCGTTGACGGGAGGCGCGATCCAGCCGTCCGGTCAGGTCGCGGGATCTCGACCGCCTGATCAGCCAACAGGAGTCGCAGGTCCTGCGACCGAGAGGTCGCACGGTGCTCCCACCCCTGGGATCTCCATCGCTTGGTCATGGATTTGGGCCCGCAAGGGTCTGAAGTTGGGGTAGTGTGTAGAGACGCAGCTTTGGTCTTTGGGCATCTTTGAGGCCGTCTGGAGCTCCCGCCGCTCAGGGGTTGCACCTGAATCGCGAAGAGCCTGGGGCTAGGACTCCGCAAATCGGGTGGGAGAACTTGCAAGACAGAACATGAACGAGATTCGAAAGGGACTGTATCCGAGGAACCGCATTTTACACCATCCCACCTGAGCCGGCCGGTTTTGCC
>NW_003303481.1:26612-54494 GCF_000142945.1 Phytophthora infestans T30-4 | reverse complement strand
AGGCAGGTATAGGCTTAAGTATCAATAAAGACCTCAATTTGCACTGTGGAGAGCAAGTGACCTGTAGTCGTCTCGGGGGTTGGGTTTGGCCTCGGGCGATCGCCGTAACAAAAGTGAACATTGGCCCTGGACAAGGACAGCGTCTACTTCGCCCGCCAAGCATTAGGTCTCACTATGGAGTAGCCAAGATCAGGAACTAGAGAACAAGTGAGCACGGAATCGTAACGGGATCATCAAGTGTAGAGCAACTACGTGGGGCGTTTCGACGGGGGGTTAGATTTGGCCTCGCAAAACAATCGTAGCTGAGATGAGCATTGGCCCGGACAAGTTTCGTGTATACTTTGACCCTAGGGACTAAATCAATAAATAAAGACCTCAATTTGCACTGTGGAGAGCAAGACATGTAGTCGTCTCGGGGGTTGGATTGGGCCTCGGGCGATCGCCGTAACAAGAGTGAACATTGGCCCTGGACAAGGACAACGTCTACTTCGCCCGCCAAGCATTAGGTCTCACTATGGAGTAACCAAGATCACGAACTAGAGAACAAGTGGGCACGGAATCGTAACGGGGTCATTAAGTGGAGAACGACTACGTGTGGCGTTCCGACGGGGATTAGATTTCGCCTCGCAGAACAATCGTAGCTGAGATAAGCATTGGCCCAGACAAGTTTCGTGTATACTTTGACCCTAGGGATTAAATCAATAAATAAAGACCCCAATTTGCACAGTAACACGCAAGTGCCTTCCTGCCCTCAAGAACCGGAGCTGCATTGGCCGTACGAGCTCCGAGAAGGTTGGGAATTGCGAATCTAGTGTTGGTAGTGATAACTGGATAATACATTGGCCAGATCCTACAACCTAGTGAGCTTTTCCTTTACTTGTGCAGATCCGACAGGTTAATCGAATTTACTACTTGGTCGGTTACACCCTAGAGGCTCTCAACTCTCAAGATCCCGTCACAGGAGGCGGCAAGTACGACGCAAAGACAAGGGAGCACACCCGCAAGGCAACCCTACGGTCAGATCCACGATCTAGGCCCCGGATCCATAAGCTCGAATATTCGCTTAGGATTCGGAACCATCCACGGACGCAGAGTGAAGATTTTCCACTGCTGCTCCACCCCATCCCCACGTCTCGCCAAGACACTCAAGCTTCACCACTTGAACTCTTCGGAAGTTACCGAGAGAGCAAGATCCCGCCCTACACAAGGTGAGAAAAGCTCAGCAGAACACGGATCATCGGGGGACCCCCTCCGTTAGTCGGTGTCTGGGCGCAGTTGGTAAGGTGGATCTGGCGATCTCGCAGATTTCGCTGATCCCGCTACACCACACCTCTATCATCCCTTCTTGTACGCTGAGAGCTTTCACGTCTTTATTCAAGTCGTAGGGCTTCTTTCTTCGCTTGGTCTGACGTCACTTCCTTGCATTCTTTTCCTTTTGCACGGGGTCGAGCTAATGCGTTCGCTCTCTCGCAGGGCCTCCTCGAGCTCCTCACGGGTTCTCTTGCGCTTAGTCCGAGCCATGGTTCTGTGAACACGTAAACGTGACGTGTTAGACAATGTCTAAAAGCCCCGCATATAGCAGTAGGTTTTCATAAAGTAGGATGTGGAGACATCTGCGTACTATCCGGGATTGCATGCTCCCATCCAGGTTATATCCGATCACTTATCCCACACGCACGGGCCGTGTGGATCTGGGGCGGTTTTACTTTGCAAAATTGTGCAGTCGAATCTTCAGGATTTGGCCCCCGGGTAGTACTGAAGCTTGAGGTGCGATATCATTTTGCCAAAAGGCCGCCGTTAATTGCAAAGGCTGGTTATTGATCCCGATCCCATCTGTTAGTTAAACGAGGTCAGTTACGGTACCCCTCCTGACCAACTGAACGCACGCAATGTGCGTGTCCATCAATAACCATTAACGACCGGGTCAACTGGCTCGCTGTCGGGTTTGGGGTCAATGGACCAGGTGCCAAATTTGCTCTCGCGCAGAGTGGGCGGTGGGATAAAGCCCCAAGATCCCAGACGGTTCTAGAATTAAATCCCCTCAGCACGGCTACCTACTTGCAGGATAGAATCCCGCAAGTTATAAGCTACCCCCTAAGCAACCCCAGGAACCTCGGACTATCTGTGTATGTGTGTCTTGCTAGCTACTATTGCAAGCTACCATGCATACACGCAGCGTACTGTGGTGTACTGATTTCTCCATAGTTGCGAATAATCGCCCGTCGACAAAGACGTGACACCGCCCAAGATGTTAAAGCGACGAACCCTCGGTCATGTGATGTACAGTGACTCCAAGGTGCAAGAGACTGACGGCGTCAGTACCGAACTCTCAACGGATATTGGATACGGTCCATATGTCACTGAATCCAGGCTGTCTTTTTATTAATAATGGACTGGCCGGATTCGCATTCAGCGGCCAGGAACTAACCATCTACGGTACGAACCCTCGGTGGCGGTTGGGATGAGTTCGCGGAGGCCTCAGCGACCCTTGGCAGACACGCTCACCGCCTGGGACAGGGCGCGGACCGTTAAAGATACTCATGCGACGGTGCAGACGACGCTTGGCGTGCAAGGAGATCCATAACGGATCATTGCTCACTTGATATTTGTAAACTTGATTAGGACTTCGTATTAGGAATAGACCCGAAAGGGTAAACATAAATACAGAACAGAATTTCCACTCAAGCACACAGAGCGACGTCTGGCTTCAAGGTAAGCGTCTGGTCAAGCTTGTTTGAGTGCGCTATGCCTGTCGGTGAACTCGAAGCTCTGTAAGCGAGGGTTCATCCGGCAAGGCCAAGCGACTGTGTGTTTTGGCCGATTACTATCGAGAGGTTTTTACGTGACGGCTTATTGTTGCCTATTTGCACGACTGGGCGTGCTTGAATTGCACCCCTTTTATTCTTCCAGCCGAGTGTTGAACACTCGGTGCCATCGTAAAAGGCTTACCCGTGCCTGGTACCCTTCCGCTGTTGGGACCACGAGGATTCATAACAGCTACTATCTTTGCTCGTGCTAGCTGCATGTTCTTTTTTTTACTGGTTGGCCTATATAAGTAGTTTACAAGGTCCAGTTTGTCCCGGTGCAAGGGCAGAACTGGGGTCTTCAGGTCCGCCCGAACGATCGTTTACTAACCTAGTAGACGTATTGTTGTGGGAACGTCCTAACTGCGTTTGTAGCTAGAGTTCACGTTGGACTTCCAACACCACAAGTGGTGCCGCGACCCGGGAACAGATTGTGACCATTGTGAACTATTTGTATGACCTTTCGGTTTACGAGCTACCAAGAGAAGAATAACAAGAAAATGAAAACAAGAAACATGGCGAAGGACAACCGACGGTACCTGTTACGCCTGCCAAGTCTGGCGGGGCTCGCAATGCGAGTTCAAGCCCAGCTGCGCGCTTTGCAGCCGCCACCGAGCTTTCGGTTAGCCATGACGACGAGGCGGACAACGGTCCTGACGACCACGACTATGAAGATTACGAAGGCAAGCCGCCGGCTCCAGAGCCAGACGCAGCGATGCCGTAGACGGCCTCGCTATCATCGGGGCTGAGCGGGGCGACCAGGCCCCTTTCGAGGAGCCTCGCCGACGAGCTCGATGATGTTGCGGGACCAGAACCGGCCTACGAAGATTATGACGATGGGACCGAGGGTTCTAAACCTTCGGTGGCGAGTGCAAAGCATTCAGCACTGCTGAAGGCACCTCGCCCACCTATCAACGGTGATACACCAGCCGCCAAGCGCGCTTTCAACCGCGTACAAGCGCTGATGCAAAATGATGAGTAGATGCAGCTGTTCAAGCCCATCCCCAAGAGAAAGGCCGACTGGCCTGCGCTTGCGCAGGAACTTCAATACCCAGTCAACTCGGCGTCGACTAGCCAAGCTGCCGAGGATTCAGTTTCGCTACTTCTGTCGCTGGGCTTCGAGAATGAGACATACCCATCGACGATGTCGCTGCAAGATGTGAGTCCCCATGAGGTCGGAGCTGCTCTCCAGAAATGGAAGAAGAAGCTTCGGAAGGCGTTTGGCGCTGTTGGCATCAACGCTAGAAAACAGCCTGTGAGTCGGCCGATCTTTCAAGATGAGGATCCGTCCACGACTCCGCTCCCGCAGGCACGCCGACGACTCAACCGTACTTCTCCGATCAAGCGTGTAGCTGAGCGTGGTGGCTTTGGCACTACCTAGGCTTCACCGTACTTTCAAGACTCGCACATGGTTACGCCACGTTCGGAGAGCCGTATGCAACGTGTTTACGCTGGTAACGAGGGTTCGTTCGGTCGCCGAGGCGGTGCGCGAGCTCCCAAGGGTGGTGCCGGACGTCGTCAAGTCGACAGCGATGGTTCGTCAGTGACGATGACATTTTGGTGCGTACATTCGACGAGGTAGACCGTCGAGCCGAGTTGATGCTCAGATGAATGAGCTGGCAACGCTGAAAGACGTGGACCCGACACCGAAGATTGAAATGGCATCGCACCGACCGTTGGATCGCATATCACGCCGTTCTCAGGCTCTCGCAACAAGAGCGAGAGCTGTATGCAGTGGCTCCGTGGGTTCGTCTACGAAATAACTGGAACCCACACAGATGCCGACAAATTGTGCATTCCATTTGAGCTTAGTCTCCGGGACGGAGCCATTCATTGGTTCCGTCAACTTTCGAAGAAGACGAAGCGCAAGTGGAAGCTGCTGAGCGATGCGTTAATCAGTTACTACTGCTCGCAGTATACGCAGACGGCACTGTCCCGCTACTACTCTTCCAATCGGGAACGTAACGAACATCTGTGCGACTACATAAATAGGCTGAATGGCTACGCTCGGACCGCTCGTCTACACTTCGAGAAGAGTGGTCGCGACGCGAAAGAACACGACCAGCAGTTCCTGGCAACATGCGATGATGGCAAGCTGGCGGAGAGTCTCTACCACGCTCGAGTCGCCGACATTCACGAGCTCAAAAAGATCATCGAAGATGTTCTCAAGGGCAAGGAGAGAATGGCCAAGCGTGGCAGTGAGTATCGATACTCCAAGAGTCGTGATGCGCGACGCGACGATGGGTACGCCCGCAACAATCGGCGTGATGACCGCCGCCGCGATGACAACCGCAATAAACCAAGAGTGACGCTCATTGAAGCCACTGTGGATGACTTACTAGCTGAATTGGAGGGTCGTGAAGCTGCTCAGGGGGGCACCGAGTATTTAAATGAAGATCCGAACGCTTACAACGATGTCCAAGATGCGTATAACGCCTTTCAGCCCGAAAATACGGATGGTGATTTCTCATTGGATGAAAATGACCGACACCTCGCCGCAGCTAACGAAAATGAGCGCCGTGCAGCACCTACGCACGTTCAGACAACCATCAGACGCGTGGAAACACGCCTGGTCGCGAGAATGGCTTCAATCAAGATCGCCAAGGTGGTGACCGTGGGTTCAATCAGGACCAACGCGGTCGACGTGACTTCAATCGCGACAGCCGATGCCCACAGTACGGACCATGCGCGGTGTGCGGCGGCATGAGTCACTCCGCTCACTACTGTAACAAGCGATGCAAGTTCTGCAAACAGCTCCACGATGCTGGACAATGCGAACTTTTCCGTAACTTCCAAGACCTTGCCGAATTCGTGCGTACTAAAGGCACGAAGGAGGAGCTCCCGCCAAAGCTCAAGGCCGTCGTTCAAGAGCGTCATTTAAACTAGGCAGCCCGCCAACTACAACTGGGTTGGCCCCTATCGGGCTGCCAAAGTTTACCGAGCCTTCAATGGAAGCAGAGTGAATGGCCTGATAATTACGTAACAAGTGTGAACGCGACGGAAAAATGAAAAGGAGAGGAGTAGAATTTGCGGTGGAGGTGTTGGAGAGAGAGTGAAGTGTGCTGAGTGCTGATGAGAGCACCAGCTAGGGTTCGTCCGGCGTGGTTTCGAGTGCAGCGCGAGACGAGCCCAAGGGTCACTCCAAGATGATGAAGTTAAACCCTGGCGAGAGACAGGGGTGGTGGTCGGCCAAGAAATTCGACCGACGGATCAGAATGAGAGCTCTGGTGCAAGGCACAGTAAACGACCATCGATCGAGGATCCTCCTCGACACAGGAGCGAACGTTAGTGTGCTCACGGACGCCTTTGCCAAGAAGTTTCGGCTCCGGGATGTACACGATCACGGACGCCGCATTGACATTCAAGGAATCAACGAAGGCAAGGTGTCTACGACGCGACGAGCGTGCGTCAAGACTACGCTCGGATGGGAGATGGTGTACGAGTTCGAGATGTGGGTAATGGCGCATAGTCCAGGCGTCGACGTGGTACTCGGGACCGACTTTATGATCCCAGCTGGGATCCGGTTGGACCTGTTTCACGGCGCGGCGCAATTAGCGCACGAAGTTCAAATCCCACTGATCAAGACCAAGAATATAATCGACAGCGAAGCGTACGGCTCCCATGTTAATACCGGGGCACCTGAGCGTTTGGACATTCTAGCGCACGAGTGGCGAGAATATCGACTAGCGAAGCGTCAAGTCGGGCTGGAGTAACACGTACTGTGGGTTCGTCGAACGAACAAGCTAATCCCGTTAGTGGCGCGGTTTCGACGTGAACGGCCTCAGAGCATTCGGCTGACCAATGTGTCTGACCAAACTGTGTACCTACCAGCACACGACTCGATCGCGATGTGGATTCCAGATGGAGATTTGCCGCGAGGTGACGGCTATATGCGTCTGGATTCCAGGAAGTACCAAGACTGACAGGTGCTGGCTTACGAAGGTTGCAGAGACCGCGAGCTCTTTCAGCGTGAATGTGAAATCTACGAGCAATGGCTTGCAACTCAGCCTTCGGCAGTCGAGCGACCAGACTATCCAGAACCCAGTGGGGTGCTAGTAAGGCCTTTGAAAGACTCGCTAATGGACTCTAGTGTTCGTCTGACATGTGCAGCGTGCTTGGCAATGGTCATAGAGGCGCGTTAGCGAGTGGAGGCCTGTCTGGCGTCTGGGGTGACAGACGGGGACTCGGCCGAGGGTCAGGTTTCCGAAGAACCTTTGGACACTTACACGACAGCTAACGGCGGTTGCAATAATGCAAACGAAGCCTCAGTAGCGCGTACACACAAACTACTGAGTTCGGAAATCGTTGTACATACGCCAACGAGTGTTCGTTTCAAGTCTGGCGTGACAACGGAAGCGACTAGTAACAGCACTGGATTAGATGGAGCCACCAGTATTGACGAAGTTGTCCCGGCCTTGCGCGCAGCTAAATTTGCTAACGAGGCATCGGTGGTTGGTCCAGAGGATGCGGACATCGCGCTGAAGGTGGTGAATACGGCACCGAGTATTCGTTGCGAGATTGGTGCGAAGGCCGAATTGTCGAGACAACGGCCATCCAAGGCGCTGGACAAAAGTCAACAGCCCAATATGTCGGTTGTCCGCGCATTCAATATTGCGAACAAAGACTCGGCAGATGGCCCAGAGATGGGAAGCCAGGATTAGAAGGATATGGACCCAGTACCGAGTGTTTAACTCAAGGCGGATGTCGATTTTGATTCAAGAGAAGAGTCCGTAGCTACTTTGGACGAAACGTACATCTCGGTTGCTCGAGTGCTAACAACCGAAGGAAATGAAGCAACGGAGGATACAAGAAGGGATTTCTGTGAGCACCCAGCTAGCAACATTGGCTTGGAAGACTACGCGAAGGAGCTGGCATTCCTGCCGGACCTGACTGAAGCGATCAACACGACTATAGACTACAATGCGCCCAAAGTTGCTGACCCCCAGCTGTCGACCGATCGCAGGGAACGTCAGGTCGCGACGCTGAATAACCACGAGCACATCCTGATTGCTAGTGGTAACGCACTGCCGCCGCCAGCCTACGGCGCGGTATGCGATATCGACACACAGGGGCACGCCCCCATTTAACAGCGTGCCCGGCGCGTGCCGCTACGATTGCTCGGCAAACTGTACGAGCTGTTGCGCGCTTTGCTGCGAGCAGGACTGGTCGTCTTTTCAGACAGTCCATGGGCATCGCCAATCGTGATTGTGATGAAAAAGAACGGGCTGGCCATCCGGCTCTGCATTGATTACAAGATGGTGAATGCTATCACCGCAATCATGGAGTATGCAATGCCGCTAGTCGACGACCTGTTGACCGATCTCGAGTGCTACCTATGGTTCTGCTCGCTGGATGCTGCAAGCGGCTTCTGGGCGGTCATGATGACCTTGCGAGCACGTAAAGTATCGGCGTTCGTCTGCGCACTCGGACATTTCGAGTGGCTACGCATGCCCTTCGGGTTAAAGAAGGCGCCGATGATCTACGAACGTATGATTGACAGCGCACTCTGGGGGTTCGTTCAACCTAAAGGAGGTTGGTTTGAATACTCGGAGAAAATGCGTTTAGCTGAAGAACAGGCCAAGGAACGTCGTGGGCGAAGCACCGAGGGCTCGTTTCAAACGAAGTTCGCGGCAGACCGCGAAGCTCCGGTGGAGGCCGACCCTGTGCTACAACTCATCAACAGCCCCGTCGCTGACATGTTTACGACCGGGGAACCAGACGAATCATCGCTGGTACCTGTGTTTGGTCGACGGTCGTTTGTGGATGATATTTGCTTCGGTGGCGAGGATTTCGACAGCTGCCTGGCGACGCTGGACCGATTACTGGCAAGATTTGCACAGTGTCGGATCAGCATTAGCTTCACCAAGAGCATCTTCTGTCGGCCCAAGGTGGACTTTCTGTCGCATAAAATTTCGTCAGAAGGAATCAGGGCTGATCCGAAGAAGCTTGCGGCCATTACCGAGCTTTCGTTTCCCACAAGTAAGAAGGACATGCATTCGTTTCTTGGAGCGGTTAATTACTACAGCCGCTTCATTCAAAACTTCACGGTCTACGGTGCGGCGCTGTACCCGCTTAAGGATGAAGACTTTGCCGTTGAAGGTGGCCTTTCTGTGGCACGTCGCTCGTTCGAGAAACTGAAGGCGAGTGTTTCACATTCACCCATCCTCAGGCACTTCGATCGGTCGAAGGCAATTCACGTCATGCTCTTCGCGAATGACCCTCCAACGTTGTACGGACGGTTACCTCACCAGCTGCTTCATGAAGGGTCATGCTCAGGAGTCGTTCAAAACACTTATTAGCACCTGCGTCGGCAAACACCATGTCCAAGTACGGAAGAACCCACGGTGGTAATGTAAACGAGGCCGGCACCGTAGAGCGAGCACCAGGCAACACGCGGTGGGGCAACGGCTCAACCGATGGTGCACCACCACGACGCGGCACCGAAGTGTAGGTAGCCGTGATCTTGCGCCCAGGTCCAGCATCGAGAGTCCAAGAGATCGGACGAGGAGACACCGGAACAGGAGGTGAAGATGGTGGTGCTTGGTGACTTGCCGGTGATGAAGGAGGCGGACCACCGACTATTATTGAAGAAATAACCATCGGCGAAGGATTTGGCCGAGGAGGCGTCGGAGGCCGAGCAGGGACAAGACCGCTCCAGTTGCCATCAGAATCTTTGACATCTTCGTCATCGACTGTGCTTGAATGCTCAGGTGGCGGAACATCACCGCCATCACTTGGACCATCAGGAGAATTATCCACCGAAAGTTCATCGTCATCCACGCTATCTCCACGATCGTCATCAACATCGGCATCGTCATCAATCTCCATCGAAAGGTCGGGCGAAGAAATGCTTGGCACGGCAGATGTCGGAACAGCCGGAGCCGGGTTTGAAGACACGGAGGCTTGTGGAGCGGCTTTAATAGGGGCAGGCCCTGTTGTAGAAACTACTCCCGAGACTTCAACTGTCTTATACGTCGCAGCAGACGACGAAGCAGCCTTGTCTTGTGGGACAGTGTTGTCCGATTCTTCACCTTCATCACTTGAGCCAAACATCAGTCGAAATTGCTCGGCCGCACGCAAGGCCTCTTCAGCGGCACGTATGTCTGCTGGAGAAGGAGCGATCGTCGAAGCTGGCGGCTTGGCCACATCGGGAGGACCCTGAGGCGGGGGCGAAGGCGCGTCAGGAAGACCAGGAACATCGTCGTGATCCCCAGGGCCCATGTCTTTACCCGAAGACTCGGTGGCTGTTTCATGAACCGACGGGACACCACTTGGATCAACATCCACCATGTCCACGTCACTCCGGTCGCCGCTGAGGTCGACCACGGCGGGAGTTGAGGAAGATGCTGGTGCAGGAGGTGGCGACCATGAGCTTGGAGAAGATGGTACATACTTGGGCCGAGTCTTCGTATGACGTCGGGGCAACTTGGTGGGAGAGCGAGGACGAGTCTTCTTGCGCTTCTTCTGGGCCGCTTGATTCCACGCCTTCGGACCGAATAGCGACCTACGAGCCGACTTATGAATGAAGTGTCGGCAGGTGGCGCATCACCGAGACCAGCAGCTGCCATCGAAGTACTGGCCTTGTCCGTCGGGATGGGAGCCTTGTCTTCGTCAGAGTTGTCCAACCCGTCGTCTGACTCCTTGCCACCTGGTCGAAGGCGCTTGTGGGACTTCCCATGGGCCACTTGATGAGCAGCCTTTGCCAAAGCTGCAGGGAGAGCTTGTGGATCGTCCGAAGACGCGGCAGCAGACTGTATGCGCTGCAAAGCGACCAACGTCTCTTCGTCTAAGTCCAGGGCGTCCAGGTCCAGCTCACCCGCAGTCAGATCTATAACGGAGGATTGTGAACGAACGTTAGTTGCTGAACACAAGGTGGAAAGAGAAACATTCGGAACGTACCATCAGCAGTCAGACGCAGTACCTCGGGATCCATCCCGGCCAGACTCACGTGTGCACGGAGGGTGCGATTCACTTGGAGGAGGCGAGTGTTACGACCTTGCTGGTTCTCGAGGACCTTGAGCGTGTCGTTGTCAACATACTTGCCCTTGGCAAGCTTGACCAAAAGGAGATGAAGTTTTCGGGTCTGCTCGGTATTCGCTCCGATCGAAGACTTGTACACCTCGCGTTCACGGGCTAGCTTCTTGTTCAACGTGGCGATAAATGCGTCTCAAGCTTGAACCTCGCAGTGCAGACGATTCAAGTATTCTGAATGTTGCTCCATGGTGGCCTGAACATGGCGTCGTTCTTGGCGCTCGACTCGCGGGGAATCTTGCCGTTCTTGTGAAGGTCTTCGATCTCAGCGTTGGCAGCCTTGAGGAACCGCCTCCGCGTTCTCACGAGCCATGATTTTGGGTGCCACCGAACGTACGGCGGCAGCAGCCTCGGTCTGAGCAAACCGCAACTTACGCTCCAAGCTGGCAACTCGGTCGGGTAATGCTGACAGCGCGTCAGGAAGAGACTGTACAGCAGCGAGAGCATCATCGAAACCAACGGCAGCCTCGAGGCGACGTTGAGCGTGGATATCGCCGTGGAGAGGGGGCGCAACGCTGCGTTGCACTTGGTGACGAGCCATCGCAGTCAAGTACGTAATTATTGAGGTCATCATGTGATCGACCGATGCCTCCGTACTTTCAGCCAGCATGGCGCGCAGCGAATCCTCGGTGAGTGGTGGAGGACCGCCAACAGCCGCAGGATGACCAGCAGGAGCCATCCCCGTACATTCAGCGACGACAGGAAGTGCCGCAGGAGCTGCCGCAGGGAGTGAAGAGTCCGGGGCAGGAAGCGCCGGAGGTCCAGCGGATGACGTTTCCGTCGAAGGAAGTGTAGCAGGCTGAGGGGCGTTTGAAACCTCGGTGTCGCCCTCCTGAGAGACAAGACGAGTAATGCATGGTGATGTGGTGTAGGGATTTCCAGATTGGACCATCCGCCGACCTACTTTAGGTCAAGAATCGGCTCGGTCTGATAACCCAGAGCTTAGGAACAAAGGATCACAGTAAGTACTCGGCGATCTGTCCGGATGATGCTATTCAAATAGCCGCTGAGCTCAACGGTCGCCTGAACCCAGCTGAAGGGTCGGTAGAGATCCGAAACGACTACATTTCACTAGATATTTGTATAAGAAGCATAGGATTAAATAGGGGGAGCCGAAAAGGCTCCCAGAAGATAACACAGCAGAATTTTCCTAGTCCAAGACACGTGTACACTTTTCCGGTAAGTCCCTGCATAGGGCTGGATTATGCCTGCCGTCAATACTCGAAAGGCATAGCTTGTAGGGTATTGATTGGTAGCGCCAAGAGATTAGGTCGGTCCGGGTAGGACAAAGTCTCGCTACGCGCGAAAGAAAGTCCCGCAAACTCAGCGGGCCGGTACGTCGGATAGCCCGGGTGCCATAACACTTCTAGCCGAGCAGCCTCTGCGCTCGATGACCTGTAAAAGCGCTCACGCGCCGTCGTCCATCCTTTGGTGGAGGGCACAGGGTTTTGAACGAGCTCAGCCGAACCAAACTCGGCGGAGCCTCGGAAGTGATCTGACTTGGTTAGTCGGAACCGAGTGGAAGCGAGCCACTCGTCTGTCCCGGAAGGGCCGGACCTCGAGGGGACCACCCTCTGCGCAGGCCATACAACCGCCGACCTAACACGGCGATTCGTTGTAGTTTGTGTAAGGAATCCACATCTGACGGTATTTGTGTGTTCTACTACACCACAACTGGTGCCGCGACCCGGGAACAGGAGTGTGTGCTTGTTTTTATAGGTGCCAGCTAACCAAGTTAAGAGAAGGAGAAGAGAAAGAGAAGAGTGAAGATGGTCAAGGGATCAGCAACGCCGAGCGACGGAAGCCCAGCGACGGCTGGAGGATCGCCTCTCGCGGGGTCGGACCCGGCGGATCAACGACTCATCGCCATGACGATGGAGGTGAGACGAACCATCCAGTTCGACGAGGATGGCCAAGACCAAGAGAGCGAGAACGGAGATACAAGTGAAGGAGAGTATGAAGAGAAGGCCGAGACCGCTGAGCTCGGAGAAACGAAGACTACCGCCGAGCTACTTGGCGAGGTGGAAGAGTTGACGCTGAAGGTGGGACACATGGGAGCCCCACGTCCTGGCGAGCGCAACTTATCCGCCGAGCTCGACGAAGGTGCGGACGATGAAGAAGATGAAGAAGAACATGGCGTCGGTTAAGGGGACCGTCGGCCCCTTATTCCGAAAGCGACGAGGAACACCGATACGCCGAGCGCCAATAAAGTGTTGGCTCGACTTGGCGAAGAGATGAGGACGAGATCGGAGTGGATGATGATACTCGCGCCTGTGGCGATGGCGCAGGCGAAGTGGCCGATGTTGGGTCCCGAGTTAGCCCAACCGGTGCGTGCAGCCAACATCAATCAGTTGGTGGAAGAAACTGTGTTGCTGCTGAAGGCAATGGGGTATCGGTGCAACAACCGACCAAACAGCCTCATCCTGTCCGACTGGAGTCTGACCCGTGGCGGAGCTGAGCTCTGGCAATGGAAGAAGAAGTTGAGAGTGGCATTTGGATTGGAGATGGCCCCTGGTGGGACGAAGCAAGTGTGCAGCCGAGTAGCCGAGTTCAAAGCACTCGGCGAAGACCCAAGCAAAATTCCTTTGTCGAAGACCCCGGAGACTAAGAGACGTGAAGTGTTTCGCGCTACGCAAGGGACTCCGTACTTCGAAGACTCCCACATGCTGACTCCGATGAAGATAAACCCGACTCAGCGAGCGCCGAGTAGTGAACAGCAGAATGTAGGTCGTTACCGTGAATTGTATGACGCGGCTGCCGAAGCTGAGGCTTTCGAGGAAGACGAGGAGGACGACGACGCGATCGACGTGAGAGGAAACCGTGAAGAAACCGTGAAGGACTACATCCGAAACTTGAGCTTCGACGCGGCTGAAACAGACTCGACTCAGTACCTAAAAGTCCGAACCCATGCCTCACTCGACAAAATCGCCGAGTTCGAAGGGAAGCGCTACCGTTCTGATGCATCGCTCCAGTAGCTCAAGCGTTTCAGCTACGATATGAAGAGCACCAGGATGCCCCAAAGTGCCTGGTGTGAACCCTTCTCGCTATGCTTGGGACGCGCGGCGAAGCGTTGGTATAGGCAGCTGCCGAAAAAGACTCAGCGACGTTGGAAACTACTCCGCGAGGCGTTCTTGGACTATTATTGCTCACAGTTTGACCAATCTGCCCGCACTCGATACTACTCGGCGAGACGTAAGGTCAACGAGCCGATCTGCGACTTCCTGATCCGACTCAATGGGTATGCTCGAACAGCCAAGATCCAGTACGAGAAAGGTGGCGCCGACGCAGCTGACCATGTCGAGCACATCCTGCTGCATTGTGGTGATGACGATGTGATGGATTTGATGTACTCCTTGCAGTTGGAATACATCAGTAAGGTGGAACAGATAATCAATCGTCGGATCCTCGGTGAAAAGCGCAAGAAGCAACGCGACCGACTCGTGATCGCACGAGGCCGAGACGATAAGCGGAAGGATCAAAGCCGCCGGGATGAACGCCGAGAGGGACGTCGAGATGAGAAGCGCAGTCGCACGGAAGAAAACCGCGACCGCCCAGTCACTTTCGTTGACGCTGACTCTGACGGAGAGGAACTCCTCGATCAGAACCCGCCGAGTCCGTACAGCTCCGAAGACGAATGGGATGATGAGAACCAGTCCGGAGGATACGACTCAGCGGAAGACGACGACTACATAGACGCCGGCGTTTCCAATGATAAGGGAAATACACCGGACCGCCAAGAGAACTCGGCGGGAGACCAGAAAGGCTCGAATCGAAGTTGGGGAAACTCAGCGAACCGACCTCCGCGACCGTACAACCAACGAGAACAGTCGAACCGTGGAGATGGATCACGCGACAACTCACAGCGTGGACCTTGTGCAGCTTGTGGAAGAACGGGGCACTCAGCTCACTACTGTCGGCGACGCTGCAAATTCTGCAGACAAGCCCATGAAGTCGGCCAGTGCGAGCTGTTTCGTCAATATGAGAAGCTGGCTGCGTTCGTGAAAAACTCTGTCGACAAGTCGCAAGTGCCAGAAGACCTGCAAAACCTTTACACGCCGAGTGATTTAAACTCGGCGGCCCACCAACACTGACTGGGTTGGAATATGCCGGGCTGCCACAGTCAGCTGAACCTGCAGTTGAGCGAACTTTTTGTTTGCTTTTGTAGGCGAAGCAGGACGGCCCGAGGGAAGAAGCGGGGATGGCAATTGGATGTGTGAAATCGACGGAATTGAACGTAAGCTCGGTGAGTTAGATGATAACCACCGAGCGATTGCAAGTGTAACTCGGCAGTCAGACCAGGCTGTGCATCGTACCAGAATCATAAAGCTGCTTTCGGGAGGACGGCTGGGATGGTGGTCAGCACAGACGTTTGATCGCCGAGTTAGAATGAGAGCTCTCGTATTGGGGGCAGTGAACGACCGAAGGACCAAGATCCTGTTGGACACCGGAGCAAATGTCTCGGCGATTAGTGAGTACTTTGCGAAGAAACTGCGTCTCAAAAGAGTGACCAGCCGAGATAAGCGGATCGGCAGACAAGGAATAAGTAAATACAGAATGGTGCCAACGTCACGAGCAGTCGTGAAGGTGACACTCGGCTGGGAAGTGGCATACGAATTGGAAGTGTGGATAATGCCTCACCCTGCCGGAGTCGATTTGATTCTCGGCACTGACTTCATGATCCCAGCTGGGATCCGTCTGGATCTGTAAAACTCGGCGGTCAAGCTACCCGATGAGATGGTGATCCCACTCATCCGATCAAGTAATGCGCCGACCAAGACCGAGCTCGGACCAAATGTCCCATGTTGGCCACCAGACGGGTTAACAATCGAAAGGCGAATTACCGCTGAGTTCAAATTGCCCAGGCGGCAACCCAGTGAGTCGACGCATGACTTGTGGGTGCGACGGACAAGGGTTGGATTCGAACGGTTGTTTTTAATCGCCGAGGAAGACCAACCCATGTCCTGATTACGAGCGTACGACCGACGTCAGTCTGGTGCCCACCTCACTTTTATGTGATAAAATGGCAACCACACGGAGTACTGGCCAATGAGGGATATGTCCGCGTGATCTCGGCGAAATACCGTGACTGGCAAATATTGGCATTTGAGTCAGCGATGGACAAAGATTTGCTGTAGAAAGAACAAGGACTGTACGAGGACTGATTGTCACACCAGCCGCCAGCTGTGGAAAGACGAAAATACCCAATTCCGACGGCGGTGGAAAAACGACCACCTCCAGTGGAAAATAAACCGGAATTAACATGCGCCGAACGCTGGAGAAGGATCGAAGCTGATACAGAAGCCGCCGAAGACGAGAGGCGTCCCGGTAAAGCCGACGTCATATCGTCTTCAGGGGGTGACAAGGGGTGACCCAGGCTATAAACTCAGCGTTCAAGCCTGGAAGCCGTCCGAGTGGATCGTACGCCGGTCCTATACGATGGCCAAGATGTCTCCTATCAGCTGTCCAAGTTTGAAGACGATGGCGCCATTTCTGACTTCAGCACGAACTCAGCGGTTGAAGGAACAAGCGCAGTAAGGGCCAAGGAAGACGTGTCGGCGACTGAAGACTCAGCTATAACGGAAGGAGACCCTGAAGAACGCTCAGAACACGCCCTACGTGACGCCCAACCCGTTATTGACAACCGAGCCAAGTTTGGAGTCATTAGACCAAGTATTGTGGACGAGGTGGACTCAGCTCTGAGCGCCCTGAACTCTATAAGTGCTGGGATTGGCCATGTGGTGACGGCGAACTTGGCGCTCGAAGATCCAGCCGTAAGAAACGACTCGGGGGCTGTCCCAGCGTGCTACAAGACCGCCCACTACGCGAGCGAAGAGTATGGACACGTGGATGTCTGTACTGCCGTCGTAGCAGACTCAGCGGTACGGCGCCCTAGCGTGACGACTGCAAATTCCAAGCTGGAGGTATTACCTTCCAGATATGTTGAGGCTAACAGTGAAGGACTGAGCTGGACGGTGAATACAAGTAACCACAGTGATGAAGGTGAGACACGAGCCAAGTATGGAGTCGATGGGTTAAGTTATGCAGCCGTGGTGAACTCAGCGATGGGTACGACAAAAGCCTGCATTATCCAGTCGGCGGCGGTGGACTCGGCGTCAGCGGATCTAAACACTGAGAGTGCTTCGGACGTGGCCACAGCATGTCGTCAGGATGTCAGCTATCCCGGCGACGCGTTTGCACGAACGGAAGTTAGTTCTGCCGTCGCAACCAACTCAGCGGATCAGCACTCCGACGCGACAAAGGACTATGAATGCGAGAGGTATTACTACCTGAAGGAATAAAGCCCAACGACGACCCAGCTACGGCGGACTCAGCGTTGGAGACTATGGAGGCTGAAACCGGTTCGGATGTGGTTAGACGGCATGACGATGATACCATCTACCTCGGAGACAAGTTTGAACACGCATAAGTCAGATCGGCCATCGTAGTGAGCTCAGCGAATACGGGCCCTGACGTGGACGACGACTATTATTTATCGGAGGTATCACTGTTGGGAGGTGCTGTAACTGGGATCGTATTATCAAACTCGGGGTCGACGGTGTTCGATCCCGGCGGAATGAGCTACGGTTTAGAACAGGGTGAAGATGATGAATGCAACTCGACGAGAGACCCAACGGAAACCCTAAGACAACACTACTTGACTATCGCAGCGACCGAAGACGAGCAAGAGGAGGATGTTGACGACGGTAAGACCGATATCTTTTAGCGGAGTGGGACAGATCTGGAGTTGACGGACTACGCTCACGAGCTGGCTTTCCTTCCCGACCTCACTGAAGGTGAGCCTACTGAACTCGACTATGGCGCACCAAACGTCAAGTCAAGTAGTCATACGCCAGCACAGTCGGCTAGGTTGGAGGCAAAGCTGCGAAAGCATGAAGGTATATTGATTTCAAGTGGTAATGCTCTGCCGCCTCCACCGTACGGGGCATTGTGCGACATCGACGCTCAAGGACACGCACCTATCAAGCAGAGAGCTCGGCGGATACATCTCCGCCACTTGAGCAAACTGTACGAATGGTTGAAGGGGCTGCTTCGAGCTGGGTTGATATCATTCTCGGGCAGCCCCTGGGCCTCGCCAGTGGTGATATTGCTCAAGAAAAGTGGTGTGGATAAACGGCTATGCATTGACTATAAACTAGTTAATGCGATTACGACGCCGATGGAATACGCTATGCCACTAGTCGATGACCTGCTCACCGAATTGGCGCGTTACTTGTGGTTATGCTCGCTTGATGCTGCGAGCGGATTCTGGGCAGTCTTGATGACACGCCGAGCTCGGCAGATCTCAGCGTTCGTCTGTGCACTTGGACACTTTGAATGGTTACGCATGCCGTTTGGATTGAAGAATGCGCCTATGATTTACCAACGACTGATCGACAACGCTCTATGGGGATACGTTCAACCAAAGGGAGGATGGCAGTTGTTTGCTGAACGAATGGCTATTGCTGAAGCCGAGTCGGGAACTCGGCGAGTCGAGCTCGGCGGAGTCAGCGATTCAACGCCAGGTCAGCTGACGAAGTTCGAAGCGGACCACCAATCACAAGCTGACTGCGTTCCGGTCCAAGACCTGGTCAACGGACCGGACGGCGACATGTTCGCTAATGGAAAACCAGACCGGGCTTGTTTGATTCCGGTGTTCAAGCGGAGGTCGTTTGTCGATGATATCTGTTTTGGAGGGAAGACGTTTGACGCCTGCTTGGAGACACTCGACCGACTACTAGCCCGGTTCACAGAATGTCGAATTAGCATCAGCTTCACCAAGAGTATCTTTGTCCAACCCAAGGTTGATTTCCTGTCGCACAAGATTACGCCGAGTGGCATACGCGCTGATGCGAAGAAGATAGCCGCGATCGCCGAGCTCTCCTTCCCGAAATCAAAGAAAGTGATGCAAGCCTTCCTAGGTGCACTTAACTATTCCGGCCGATTCATCCAGAACTTGGCTGTTTATGGAGCGGTACTCTACCAGCCAAAGGACACGGACGTTGGTCCTGGGGGTGACTTGGCGTCAGCAAAAGCGTCATTCGCCGAGCTCAAAAGACGGGTAGCAGAAGCTCCAATTCTGCGCCATTTCGACTCGGCAAAAGAAGTCCACATAATGTTGTACGCCAATGACTGGGCACTGAGCAGTACCATGATGCAGCCGCACGACGACAAGCTGCACCCAGTTCGCTTCTGCGGACGCGTACTAAAGGAGAATGAACTCGGCTATCATCCCGCTGAGAAAGAAGTAGTCGCGCTGTTACAATTGCTGAAAGTGTGCTACACTCTCTTGGCGGGAAAGACGCTACACGTCTACACCCGTTTCTCCACGCTGAAGTGGGTGTTTAAGTCAAAGTCGTTGTACGGCCGCGCAGTCAGTCTCGCAGTTATGTTGTCGCCCTACGATTTGAAGGCGAAGCGAGTACGTGAACGAGATGTAGACTTCGCCCAGTTGCTCCAGGCGTCGATAACCCCGTTTATTGGACTCGACGATTCCTTGAAGCACCTTGCGCCTCCCTCCAAGAACTCGGCGACAGTTCGAATGGACCCAGAGCTGCTATACGCCCGAATACCAGCTGACTTTGCAGGATGTGTGCTGTCATTTGATGGCTCAGCGAAGACAGCTAAATACGGCGGGTATGGAAGTTGTTCGTGGATACTGTGGCGCCTTCCGAATTGGGACATTGAGATCGCTGCGAGTGCGTTCCCGTCGTCCACCACAGTCAACTTCGCCGAGTGCACCGGCATGAACAATGGAGTCTTGGCGGCGATTGACCGAGGGATAACTGATCTGATTATCGTGGGTGACTCCCGGCTTGCAATCCAGCAATCCATGGGGGTGATAGCATGCAAGAAGGAAACGTTGCAAGTGGGGCTAGCTCGACACAAGGATCTCACGAAGCAACTCAACTCAGTCCGGTATCGACACATAGCGCGACACTATAACGCAGCGGCTGATTCTCTCGCTACAGAATCACTCGAAGCTAAAACTGGACGAGTAATTCTCGGGACGGATAGGAAAGCAGAACTGAGAATGATTAACCGAGTAGCCGAAGAACTGTACGCCATAGCCAACCCAGCGGAAGCCCGATTGTTATGGCAGTCACTCGTAGCCGAGTACGCCGAGTTCACTTTGAGGACGAGCTGGATGAAGACTCGGCTAGAGCAAGAGGAGAAAGTCAGGATCACGAAGCCATATCAACAAATCCTGGAGAATCTGCGCTTGAAAGCAGTGGAGATGAATTCGAACAAGTCAGCAGGGCGTCGACTCGGCGGCCTAACCACACGACCCCGAATGTCGAAACAGGGTCGCAGATGGAGTCAGCCCAGACAGCTCAGAATGCCAACGACATTAATTCAGTGACAGTACAGACTGAGCGGAGACGACGAATCGCGAAGGCACAAGATGAAGAGCTCAGGTGGGCCGATCTGAAGGCGTACCTGAGAGGTGAATTTGAGGACCTTACACACCGTCGAGCTCAGAATGCCGGCAAAGTCGCAGAAGACTTTGTACTCAGCGAAGACGGCTTGTTATACCGCCGAGATGAAACTCGCCGACTGGGCGAACTCGGCGAACCGAACCTCTCATTGATATTGGTGATTCCGTCAACTATGGGCGACGAGATACTTCATAACTGTCACAACTCGATCGAAGGAGGGCATCAAGGCATCGTCAGAACTTATCACCGAGTCAAGGCCGACTCCTACTGGATTGGTCTTTACGCCGACGTGGTGAAACATGTTAGGGCCTGCGAGGACTGCGATACCAGTAAGAGCAAGCCGCAGTTGAGAAGTTACTCGCCGGGAAATGTGGTGTCAGACCATCCATTCCAGATCGTGTCAATGGATTTCGTGATTCCCCTACCTCGAACTCAGCGGGGCAATACTGCACTGCTGTTGTTCCAGGACCACTTCACGGGGTTCGTTATCGCTAAGGCTATGAATGACACCGGGGCGCTCGAAGTGGCCAAGATATTTGAAGAATGCGTCTTCAGGCAGTTCGGGGCTCCGTCTCTGATACGGCACGACCGAGATCCAAGGTTTATAAGTGAAGTATTCCAAACGTTCTCCGAGATGATGCAGTCGAGATCAAGAGCTATGCTGAGTTACCGACCACAAGCCAACGGCCAACAAGAGAGGTCAGTCAAGACAATGGGTCAGACTATACGGGTCTACGTGGAAGACCCACTACAAGCCGACTGGGATGACATCACCGAGAAGATGGTGCACGCTATCAACAACTCAAGAGACTCGACTCGGCGAGAAACCCCTTTCTATCTGGTACATTGTTGGGACGCCAAGTCTACACTCAAGGCTATGACGAGCTCAATACGACGTGAACAGGGACGCCCAGTCAACTCGGCGGACGCAGTCGAGTGACGCCGAGAAGCGAACAGACAACGAGAAGTTGCCCTTTGATTAGCAGCTGAGTTCCAAGTGCGAGAGAAAGCACGACGAGCTCGAGAGCACAACGAAGCACTGAGCAAGAAGGAGAAAAGATCCATTCCCAACACAGCAGATGACGAAGATGGAGTTGCAGAACCAGGCGATGAATCCACCGAATCCTTGTTCAAAGAAGGAGATCAAGTCTGGTTGTTTATGGAGCGAGTCAAGTCGGGCCTGACCAAGCAATTAGCCCATCGATGGCATGGACCATTCAGGGTGAAGAAGAAGGTGGAAGAATTCGCCTATGAATTGGAGTTACCCGACAAGCGTGGATACAGGCTTTACCCAGTGGTCCATGTATCACGTCTGAAGGCAGTCACCGAACTCGGCGGAAGACCAAAGACGAGGCTAATCGCCGACCTCGAAGAGACTCAGCGATTTGACTTTGACGAAGAATTACTGCCTGAAGATAGCTGGGAGCCAGACACAAGTACGAACCAGTATGAAGTCGAAGCAATTCTCGACGATGAGCTACCATTATCCACGAGTACGTCTCGGTCCCAGCGAACGTTTAAGGTTAAGTGGGTCGGCTACGATGAGCCTACTTGGAAGCCACTGTCGAATTTGTCATGTGGAGGTCTGCTGTTTGACAATCTACGACAGAAGAAGCGTGAAAACCGTCTGCAAATGGTGCAAGTTGCAGAAGAGGATTAACAGTGATTGCACCAAATGTTACACCAACTCAGCGGACGACACAGGCCGAGTTGAGATGGAATGCTACTGTGTCGAAATTACATATACTGAATAATTACGAAATGAAGTCCTGAACGATATCTACGGGACGCCCAGTCAAAAGAAGAAAATGAAAAAGTTGGCGATCCGGACGCCAAGTGAGTTGAGCCCGACGGAGACAGCTGGGAAGAGCTCAGCAGACCTGACGATTGGAGGCGTGGCGTCGTATCAGACGTCGGTTCTTGGGAAACTGCGGAAGGAGATGCAACATCTGCAGCCGTAGCAAGAAGTATCATCGCCGGGCTAGCTAAAGCGACTGACGCCGAAGCAGGTGGAAGAAGAACCGGTGCCTCAGAACCCGACTCGGCTGTAGTGGGTTGAGGCGGATCCGTTCCACTTGGGAGTGGAGTGCCGAACAGAGACATACTCGGAGACGCGCCTCGGAGATTGGGAGAACCCAGCCCGTCGTCCGCTGAGTCGTCATCAGACGCACTCTCGTCATCCGAGCCGAGCTCACCGATTGAAGACCCAGCGAAGATGTGGATACCTTGACGATTCAGCCGGGTTGGAGCACCCTGAGCGTATGCAGGAGGCGCTTGTTCGGCAAGCTCGATGGCTTCTTCAATCGCGTCGTCAACAACCTGAGAGTCCATACTGCGCGGAGCGAAAACCAAGAAGTCCACATTCCGAGCGCGGAAGCATGTGTTATACGGGTGAACCGCCGGGTCAGTTAGCCACCAAGCTCGCCAGGGCTCGGCTAGATCCGCATCGTGAGCACATTGAACCCAGTCTCTCCCGGAGGGAACCCACGAAAGGTTGACGGGAGAGTAATGGGAGACGGACGGATCGAAATAAACCTCTGCGTCCACAAGAGGAGCAGGTTCATCGCCGAGCTTCTGAGTGACCGCCGAGTAAAGCTGGTCGTAGACAGCGACAACCAAAGATCGCAGGGTGTCACTACGACGTTTGAGCTCGCGCTTGTACACCAGCCACAACTCATACACCTCAGCTAGCTGAGCGGGCGTGGCAGCCGGGTTGACGTCAGGATGGAGACCCATCAACACACTTGACTCAACGATCCAATGACGACGCTCATAGAGAGCTACAAAATAACGGGTCATTTGGCCATCTGTCTGGATGGGCCTCCCCGCCGAGACCAAGGGACCGTCGCCACGTAGCTTCACCCACATATCTCCAAGAACTTGCATCAAAGTTCGAGGTCGGGTCTGAGAAGCCAAAGACCGCCGAGCTTCCTCCAGTATCGACGGAGAAAAGAAGAAAGGAAGCTCAGGGAGCATCCACCGGAGACGCTGGCAAGGATGACTCGGATCAAAGACAGCCATGAAAGGTCATATGCCGTCAAGAGAACACGGCGTGGGTGGCACACGACTCTTGCCACCTATGAGCTCCAGCTGCACCCCTCCGCTCAGTGTATCCAATAACGCATTCCAACAACGGGCTGAGCCGAAATGCATAAATGGGTTCTCGCGGAGTTGAGCCATGTGAAGAGTCAAGCGACAATCCTTGGAAACAGCTTGCGAGGCCCGGGTCCGTAACGTCGCCAGCGGGAGTGTAAGAGCGCTTGGCAGAGTGACCAAAGCCGGACGTGACGCAGTCGAGCTCGGCTGAGAGGGAGCCGACGCTACCGGGAGCACACTTGGCGAAGGAGCCGCCGAAAGAGATTGGGCAGGAGCCAGATCAGGAGTTGACGCAGGCTGCCGATGCTTGTGGTGCCGGTGCGTCTTGTGATGCTTCTTGTGCTTCTTGTGCTTCTTGTGCTACTTGGACCGCTTCGACCGGTGACCGGGAGGACTCGACGAGGCACGACGCTTGCGACGCTGCTGCTCCCCCGAAGCCGACGCAGAGGTAGAAATCGTCCCGTCACCAGAATCCATCGATGAATGTCGCGAGGAGTGGCGATTACTCGGCGGCAAGGACTCGTCACTCATCTCATCGTCAGAGCCAAAGATTGCCGCATGAAGGCTTCTCGCCTAGGCAGAACGACGAGCATCTTCGGCCGCCGAGTCGGAACCAGAAGGACTACCCGCCGAGTTCTCGGATAAAGAAATGGGATCCAAGAGCGACCCAGCGGCATGATCCGTCGAGCCAGCGGACGGGGCAGAACCGTCGCCAGGTCCTAAAACCTCGTCGTCAGACGCGTCAAGGTCCTCAAGCAGCTGAGCAGTCACCGTGCGAGCAGTCGCAGCAGATCTCCGGATGGGGCAAACGGGGACATCAACACCGCCGAGCTCGCAGGGAGAGACGGTCTGAGGACACTCACGGCCGCAGTCACTAGGTCAGTCGGCGTAGTGGATACGCTCAGACCCCGATAGGGAGAGACGTGAGAGGATCGGCCAAATAACGACTGGGGGTGCCCAACCACCGTTGATACGACGCTGAGCGGTACACTTGACTGGGGAAACGCAGCGGAGATGGGCGAAGTCGAGCCTGGGGCACAAACGCTTGTAGCCGGGACAGGCAGCAAAGCCACGACATCGGATGACGATACCGGCGGTGGGTGAGTAGCCGCGACCGACGACGTCGACAGAGGACCGGAAGACGAAGAACCCACCGAAGTCGTCAAATCAATCGCAGGAACGGTGTCGGCGGGCGGCTCGGGCAACTCAAACTCGAATTCAGCTTCGCTCGAAGCGTCATCGTCGTCTTCGGAGCAAGCAGAGACAGCGGGCTGTGTTGCAGAACTCAACTGAAGGTGACGAACCTTATTCCGCCGAGTACGACGACGGGATTTTCCAGAGCGGGGCCTTCCTCCATCGGACACAGTAGCTGGAGAAGAACTTGAGCGCAAAAGGGCACTGATAGCCTCGTGTCCATTCTCCCCGGGAAGTGTACAAGCGTACGGCTGAGGAGGATGCGGCGCCGGTGGACGATGACGAGGACCTGCAGTAGTTGGAGACTTGGGATTGGCATAACGTCGAAGCCGCTGAGTCGAAGTCAGGTTCGCCAAAGGAGTACGGTGAAGCTGGGCGAGGGTCGGCTCTGGTTGGCTCGTAGCCACCGCTGCGCTGATCGGAGCCGTAGCCGAGTCTGCCGATGAAGTCAGAGAAGAAGTCGGACTAGCTGGGGGAGCCACACTAGGACCGACAGCGGAACTCGCCACTGGAGCATCTCGACGAGGATGGACAATCAACTCCAACCGCCGAGTTTCACCGGCCGGAATGTGAAGAACCTCAGGGAAGCGAGACTCCAAGACACGACACAGCCGAGCGTTAAGGAGAAGGTCGGACGGATCAAGTCCAGGTCCTGCAAGCCACCGCCAGCAGCAGCAACCATGTGAGGGTCGTGCATCGGAATAATGCCATTCCGACGGATGAGCCGCTTCTGCCGCAAGATCACAGCCCGCTGCTCAGCGATCGCCGACTGAGCGTGCCGCAAAGGTTGAGTGCCGGTGGAGCTGTACAACCGCACCGATTCCTGCACCTGCTCGAAATGCTTGGAAGCGATGCCCTGAAGAGTGACGAACGCCGCATCCCTCTCGGAAATGGATCGGAGAAGGACGTCGATCTCGGCGTCTCGATCCAAGACTTGCTGATGATGGAGCTGGGCCTGACCCAACGCATTGTCAACCTTGCTCTGCTCAGCTGCGATAGCCCAAGCAAGTTTTGCCTCACTCAGAGCTACAGCCTTTCGCAGTGAAGCAAGGAGATTAGCAGACTGCGTGGCAGCAGCCTCCAATCGGGACACCTGCTGTCGCGCCGATGAGAGCTGCGTGGACAAGTCGATGTTGCTGAGAGCAAGAGAGTCCAGTCGCCGAGTCAGTGCGCGGTTCTCCTCCTGAACAGCTTGATTGTCGGCTCGGACATCGCCAATGATCTGGGGATAATCAAGAGCGGCGTAGTTGCCTTTCAGGATATCCAACAGTTCCCCCGCGGAAGCATCATGCAAGATCGCTCGTCGCTGCGCGGGATCGGAAGGCTCCACGGAACGAGTGAATCCGTAGGCCATGAGCCTCGCCAAGAAGGTCAATTCTTCTCGGTGCTCGTACCCCTGTTTATTAACCCGGGCCATGAGGGAGTCAAGACTCACTGGAGCAGCCGAGCTTGACTGACTGGTGGCGCCCGAAGTGGTGTCGCCTGGCAAGCTCGGTGGACCAGGAGGGCGCGCGCGAGAAGACTCCGCCGACTTTGCGTCAGACTCATGGGAAATTGTCAGGTCAACCAACCCAGCTTCAGGCCGGTCGCTGACCCCACGAGTGCCGACGGGTCGAGGAATCGACTCAGCTGGCGCGCCTTCACCTCGACGAGGAGTTGGAGGAGAATGGTGGCGCCGCGGGTTGTGCTGGAGTAGCATGCGAGGAATAAGGAGCTGCCAAGTGAGTGACAGCGGAAGCAACGAACGTACCGAAGAAGGTGGAGGAGAGCCGCGAGACGTCATCAGCCGAGTACGAACCAACGGTGGCAGAACATAATGAAGGATTAAGACACTCACCAGCTCGGCTCGTATCATAACCGGGGCAGTTGTGGTGTAGGGATTTCCAGATTCGACCATACGCCAACCTACTCTAGGTCAAGAATCGGCTCGGTCTGATAACCCAGAGCTTAGGAACAAAGGATCACGGTAAGTATTCGGCAATCTGTCCGGATACGCTATTCGGATAGCCGCTGAGCTCAACGGGCGCCTGAACTCGGCTGAAGGGTCGGTAGAGATCCGAAACGACTACATTTCACTAGATATTTGTATAAGAAGCATAGGATTAAATAGGGGGAGCCGAAAAGGCTCCCAGAAGATAACAGAGCAGAATTTTCCTAGTCCAAGACACGTGTACACTTTTCCGGTAAGTCCCTGCATAGGGCTGGTGTGGTGAAGTGCTTTCCCAGAAATAAGAGAATGGACCTGACGCGGGGTCACTATCCCGAATCAGTGACAATTTCAAGTGATTAGAGAGGATTTGGGTTGTCTGGCACGGATGCAAGTTGCCTGTGGTGGATTAGCCATGACGAGCAGCATCCCGTCTGAAATGACGGTGGATCTGGTATGAGCGATGTACGAGAAGGCAAGATCCACCAAGACTTATCTCGGATCCATCCTTACCTGGATTCACTTATCGAGTGTGGATCCTATGAACAAATGATGGTAGGTCTCCTCTGAAGGTGGATCTAGTAGCCACGGCTAACAAGAAGTCAAAATCCACCGCGAGGTACACCGGATCCCATACTTCCGAGTTCGGATCCAAGAAGGGAGGATCCCGCATAGAGGGACCTGGATCCAGGGTACAGGGATGATGGATGCAGTGGATCTCGGACTTTCGTCGGAGAATGGAGATCACAGACGGTTGCGATATGATGTTGGATGATTGGAGAGCTCAGATCCACGACGAGTGTACACTTACAGTGAAGTGGATCCAAGCGACCTGGATCCGGATGAGTGTACCCATAATAGGGTGACCATAATGATTACGCCATGGATCCGGTGGATCTGAAGATAATACAGCTGGGATGATGGGTCAAGGGAAGCAGGGACATGAAGCCGAGCCTGGTAAGGGATTTAACAAGTGAAAGACATAGAAGGTAGAAATCCAGGCAGGTATAGGCTTAAGTATCAATACAGTCCTCAATTTGCACAGTAACACGCAAGTGCCTTCCTGCCCTCAAGAACCGGAATTACGTTGGCCGTACGAGCTCGAAGAAGGTTGGGAATTGCGAATCTAGTGTTGGTAGTGATAACTGGATAATACATTGGCCAGATCCTACAACCTAGTGAGCTCTTCCTTTACTTGTGCAGATCCGACAGGTTAACCAAATTTACTACTTGGTCGGTTACACCCTAGGGGCTCTCAACTCTCAAGATCCCGTCACAGGAGGCGGCAAGTACGACTTAAAGGACAACACAAAGGCAAGGGAACACACCCGCAAGGCAACCCTACGGCCAGATCCACGATCTAGGCCCCGGATCCATAAGCTCGAATATTCGC
>NW_003303481.1:23134-24258 GCF_000142945.1 Phytophthora infestans T30-4 | reverse complement strand
CTACGGCTCCAGCTCGACGTGTCAGCAAGTCACGGCGCCCGACTCAGGAACTGAATCAGGATCCGACAGTTCGGACTCCGACCCAGAGGATTACCGTCGAGTCTGTATCACTGCATCCAACGATCGAACGGCGAAGACCGGAGACAACTCGCGGTCGGGGGATACCGTACCCGGGGACCGTCGGATGTACAGATCCCGAGATCTCATGGACGGGACAGCACCAGTCAGGTGTTCGCAGTGCGGATCCCGGAAGCACACAGAATCGGGATGCTGAAACATAGACTGGTCTGTGAGAAATGTGGCAAGAAAGGTCATTCCGGAGATCATTGCTTCTACGTGTGTCGCGGCTGTGGCGAGATTCACGACGTCGGCAAGTGTCCGATGGAGGAATTCTACAACCAGATCCGCCAGTGGTTTGATCCAGCCAAGCACAGAGGGATGTTGCCAGAAGTGGCCGAGAAGATGTTAAACTAGGAAGCTCGCCGGGTTTGAATCCGGTACGAGCCGAGCGTTCTAGGTACTGCATTTATGCATTTGTGAACAAGACATCGCTAGATCCAGGTAGCAGAACCCTAGATCCAGTCGATAATACACGTGATCTACATGAAGTGTCAGTTGCCAAGATTTCTAGCTTGCGCCAAGTGGATGAATTTGCCAGATCCGAAGTCTCTTCAACCCTGGAACTACAAAGGGGAGAGGCACGTGGTTACTGGGAGAAGCGCCAACACGGCCGATGGTTTGATCCTACCAAGGGTGAGGTCACTGCAGATCCACCTAAGGTCTGTCAGGTCACTGGATCCCGTGGATCTGAGGATGTTAGATCCATGGATCTGCTAACAGGGGAGTCCCGTGGATACTGGAAGTACCATGCCCCAGGAAAGTGGTTCAGACAAGACAAGGTAGGGGGCAAGATCAACAATGAAAAAGCAATCCTACTCCTAGATAGTGGTGCCGAGGTGTCTATACTGGATACCGCCTTTGCTCGTAAGGTTGGGTGCCAAGTGGATGGGAGTCGGATCCAAGATTGTGTTGGGATTGGTGAAAGCGTGTACCGTACGAACGGGAGAGCGCGAATCAAGATACACGTTGGCAGGTTGTTTGGTGTACTGGTTTGATATTTGGAA
>NW_003303481.1:9780-13920 GCF_000142945.1 Phytophthora infestans T30-4 | reverse complement strand
CTGGATTGACATAACAAGTGAATCTGGAGTTACTAGCAGGGACCAAAAGAGGGTCCACGTACTCGTGCGGCGAAGTTTGGATTCCAGCTCCGTTTGCGTCCACTTGGCATCCGCCCACTCGGTAGCCGCTTTGTCCCGCTGGAGCTCGCTGTCCGCCAGCTTCTCTTGGATCTCGTCGCGCAATTGAGTTATACGTACGAACTCTTCGAGCGCGTAATCTCGCCCAGCAGACGCTTTCTCGAGCGACTCCTTGGTATCTTTCAACTCCTCAGAGAGTCAAGCCAGAGCTACATCTGGCGACGAGGGAGGTGGATTTGGCGCGGGGGACCCTCCACGCGCCGACCCTAATGCGGATCCGCCATGGGTGGATCCCACATAGTCGTTGGTTACCATCTTTTCTTGGGTGAGGCGCAACTCGTCACGGAGTCGATCCAAGCTCGCGTCCGCGGCTGCCCTAGCAGTCTGGGAATCCTCCAGATCCCGCTCGAGGTCGTAGATCCGGGATTGGAGCTGATGGATCTCAGATCCGGCGAGCGCCATCTCCCTAAGGAGATGGTCGTTGTCATCTCGCATACCATCTCGGTGACGGGAGGCGCGATCCAGCCGTCCGGTCAGGTCGCGGATCTCGACCGCTTGATCAGCCAACAAGAGTCGTAGGTCCTGCGAACGAGAGACCGCACGGTGCTCCCACCCCTGGATCTCCGTAGCCTGGTCATGGACCTGGGCTCGCAAGGTTTGGAGCTGAGTGGCGTGCAAAGACGCAGCTTGGTCGCTAACATCTTGGGCCGTCTGGAGCTCCGCCGTCAAGGTTTGCACCCGATCGGAAAGAGCTTGGGCCAGCGCACGCAGATCGGTGGGCGACATTGAAGAGGGGCTGACCGGAGGAGTGGTGGATGGAGCCTTGTCCGGCGATTGACTGGTACGCTTGGTGGGAGACATGTGTCACGAAGAGGAGAAGGCGATTGTGGATGCTGGTAGTGCACGTCGTGAACGCTGTTGTGCAGCGCCGACAACGTACAGGAGGCGATTGTGGTGAAGTGCTTTCTCAGAAATAAGAGAATGGACCTGACGCGGGGTCACTATCCCGAATCAGTGATAATTTCAAGTGATTAGAGAGGATTTGGGTTGTCTGGCACGGATGCAAGTTGCCTGTGGTGGATTAGCCATGACGAGCAGCATCCCGTATGAAATGACGGTGGATCTGGTATGAGCGATGTACGAGAAGGCAAGATCCACCAAGACTTATCTCGGATCCACCCTTACCTGGATTCACTTAGATGGATATGGGATATACTATATAAGGGTGGATCGAGTCTGGATCACAAAAGTTCGAGATCCACTGCATCCATCATCCCAGTACCCTGGATCCAGGTCCCTCTATGCGGGATCCTCCCTCCTTGGATCCGAACTCGGAAGTATGGGATCCGGGGTACCTCGCGGTGGATTTTGACTTCTTGTTAGCCGTGACTACTAGATCCACCTTCAGAGGGCACCTACCATCATTCGTTCATAGGGGACAATGGAGATCACAGACGGTTGCGAGATGAAGTTGGATGATTGGAGAGCTCAGATCCACGACGAGTGTACACTTACAGTGAAGTGGATCCAAGCGACCTGGATCCGGATGAGTGTACCCATAATAGGGTGACCATAATGATTACGCCATGGATCCGGTGGATCTGAAGATAATACAGCTGGGATGATGGGTCAAGGGAAGAAGGGACATGCAGCCGAGCCTGGTATGGGATTTAGCCAGTGAAAGACATAGAAGGTAGAAATCCAGGCAGGTATAGGCTCAAGTATCAATACAGACCCCAATTTGCACAGTAACACGCAAGTGCCTTCCTGCCCTCAAGAACCGGAACTACATTGGCCGTACGAGCTCAAAGAAGGTTATGAATTGCGAATCTAGCGTTGGTAGTGATAGCTGGATAATACATTGGCCAGATCCTACAACCTAGTGAGCTCTTCCTATACTTGTGCAGATCCGACAGGTTAACCGAATTTACTACTTGGCCGGTTACACCCTAGAGGCTCTCAACTCTCAAGATCCCGTCACAGGAGGCGGCAAGTACGACGCAAAGGAACTACAAAGGCAAGGGAACACACCCGCAAGGCAACCCTACGGCCAGATCCACGATCTAGGCCCCGGATCCATAAGCTCGCATATTCGCTTAGGATTCGGAACCATACACGGATGCAGAGTGAAGATTTCCCACTGCTGCTCCACCCATCCCCACGTCTCGCCAAGACACTCAAGCTTCACCACTTGAGCTTTTCGGAAGTTACCGAGAGAGCAAGATCCCGCCCTACCGACGGGTACACAAGGTGAGGAAAGTTCAGCAGAACACGGATCATCGGGGGCCCCCTCCGTTAGTCGGTGTCTGGGCGCAGTTGGTAAGTTGGATCTGGCAATCTCGCAGATTTTGCTGATCCCACTACACCACACTGGATTATGCCTGCCGTCAATACTCGAGAGGCATAGCTTGTAGGGTATTGATTGGTAGCGCCAAGAGATTAGGTCGGTCCGGGTAGGGCAAAGTCTCGCTACGCGCGAAAGAAAGTCCCGCATACTCAGCGGGCCGGTACGTCGGATAGCCCAGGTGCCGTAACACTTCTAGTTGAGCAGCCTCTGCGCTCGGTGACCTGTAAAAGCGCTCGCGCGCCGTCGGTCATCCTTTGCTGGAGGGCACAGGGTTGTGAACGAGCCCAGCCGAACCAAACTCGGCGGAGCCTCGGAAGTGATCTGACTTGGTTAGTCGGAACCGAGTGGAAGCGAGCCACTACGTCTGTCCCGGAAGGGCCGGACCGCAAGGGGACCACCCTCTGCGCAGGCCATACAACCGCCGACCTAACTCGGCGATTCGTTGTGGTTTGTGTAAGGAATCCACATCTGACGGTATTTGTGTGTTCTACTACACCACAGTGATGACCCAGGCGCCGACGATTCAAGAAGAAGATGAGCTGACTTACCTCCAGCTGTTCACGTTCGCGACGTCGGCGAGGATTGAGACGCTGAAACACGTCGGACACGGCTCGATTCAAACGCTTGGACATGCGATGACTGGATGGTGAATTGGAGAATGAAGAAATGTCACAACGGACACCAGTACCGTGGCCTCCATTGCGACGGGGGCAGTTGCTGTGTAGTGATTTCTCCATAGTTGCGGATAATCGCCCGTCGACAAAGACGCGGCACCGCCCAAGCTGTTCAAACGACGAACCCTCGGTCACGTGATGTACGGTGACTCCAAGGTGCTAGAGACTCGACGGCGTCAGTACCGAACTCTGAACGGATATTGGAGGCTGTCTTTATTATTAATTATGGACTGGCCGGATTCGCATTCAGCGACCAAGCACTTCCGAACTTTCAACGAGTATTGGATACGGTCCATATGTCACTGAATCCAGGCTGTCTTTATTATTAATAATGGACTGGCCGGATTCGCATTCAGCGGGCCATCTACGGTACGAACCCTTGGTGGCGGTTGGGATGTGTAACGGGGTACGTAGCACTAAGTGTACCCTGGTTACATGAAGTGTGACACTTCACACTTCAGGAGTATGACATGTCATACTCCGGGATATTTGGTACAAGGTACCAAGGTCATTCAAAACCAACCATTGGTTAAATGACATTGCATTTCTATAGGTAACTGATAGTTTGTATTAACCTCAAACTTAACCTACCTATAAATATACTCAGTTTACAATCTACCTTATTTAGGTCACTTCGCTCTCTTTAATTAAAGAGGGGACCTGTGAACTGCCGTTCACTGAGAGTTTGTATACTCTCGGAAGATAACTTCCTCTAGCGCAAGGTGCTGTGTGACCCCGTCACACTTGGTAGCACTTGTAGTCAATCCACGCCATCGCGGGTAGACTACCTGAACCTCCGAAGTTCGTTGCCATGGATAGGAACGACTTCTCCCATATGAACGACTCTCAGTTCGAGTCGGTTCGGAAGATGGCAGGCATCTTCGGGATGGAGGCCCTGCAGAGCCTGGTGGTATCAACACCGGCTGAGCAGCTCGAGCGCGTCAATGCATTCGACACGTACGAGCAGGGCCTCATCGCGCATGTGCGGGAGAACCTGCAGGCTCCGGCGGCGGAAGCAAACCCGCCTCACCCGAAGCCAAT
>NW_003303481.1:5274-8820 GCF_000142945.1 Phytophthora infestans T30-4 | reverse complement strand
CCTCCGCCGTCTTACAAGACGTGACCTCGCTGAGGAGAGTTTCGAGAACGGAATGTTCTCATCTTAGTGGGGGAGAGTGTAACGGGGTTACATGGTGTGGAGCACACAGGGGTACGAAGTACCCGGAGAGTTAACAAACTCTCAGTACATAAGTTGGAGAGTTAACAAGGTATCTCAGTACGTTGGCTGAAAGCCACACGTTATGCATTTGATTAGGTTTAACTATGCTAGATAGTTAAAGAGATACATTTACCCCTAGGCGGCTTGGCCGCAATAATAGTAAATAAAACACTTCTGGTTTTGAAGCATAAAAGTTAAGGTGTTAACTTTGAGCCCTGGTCTTGGGCTGTAAGTGTCCTTTGGATAAGGAACTTAGTATTAGTGACTCTTTGAGTCGAACGTCTTCCTCTGACGCTAAAGCTACGGCAGCCCCGCTGCAGAAGGTGGCTGAATAGCTGTTCAGTTCTCCATACAACCATCAACATCCAGCGAGAGTCCGCATCGAATCATGGCTTTCCGAACGTAGTTCACATTATTCTTGTCCCTTGAGAGTTGACTTGGCGTACTGCTTAGCAGCCCAGGGACAGAAAAAATGCTTTCCTGGATTCCTTAAGTTTTCCTGACCCAGGTTCCATCGGACCTCTTTTTGTTTTGCCATGCCTCCTCCTCAATCAACTCGATCTTTTTCTCATTCCACATTCGACGCCACTCGTCCTTTATCTTTGCGATAACGAATGAGTCCGCCGGCTGACAGAGATCCGTTGCGTTTGCTGGAAAGAAGGCTAAAGTAGCGTTTAACCTCTGAAGCTCTTCAGTACACTCGTCTTCCTCGAGGTGACTTGAGCAGTTATCTAGGAATATAGTCTTCTTGCGACCTAAACGATCCGGCTTTTGAGCTCGAGGCTCTTTCAGATACTCGAGAAAGAGACGTTTGTCCATCCAGCCCTTCGGCCCCGTACGATAACACACTCCTTCCACGTCATCCTTAGCTCCACGAATTGGATAACTACGGTCTGCGTTCGTAAAAATCATCATCGGGGGCAAGATACGTGCACTTGGCCCACCGCTGATTCGCACGACCATTGTCATTCCATCCCCTCCGGATACAACATCCGCGTATTTGACCTGGTTTTCGCCTCCAAAACCGAGAGTCTTGCCGTTGTCAAAATCTACAACGAAATGAGTTTCATCGATGTTTTCAATCGCATTCTCGTCATACAAACCGCTCTCAAACCCACGCTTCAACTTGCCAAAGGTGATAGGCCACTTGCTTCTCAATATCTTCAACCTTCTGAGGGCTCACCAGTCGTTTACCTGTTGCCGCACGAAGTACTATGTTGTTGTTCTCCATAAAGGTTTGCACCCAGCGTGAAGTGATCTTTGTTAACAGCTCAGCCCCGTTCTCATCAGCCTTTGGAGCTTGAGGATCCTGGAGGATACGCTTAGCTACTTGACGTAGCAAGGATGCGTCGAACTTCAACCCCAATTTACGTAATCGATCAAACTCGCTTAGCAACAAAGGATATATCCAGAGCACCCACTTGCTCCGAGGACGACCTCGGCCGGACAAAGCCTTAGAGTTCACTCGCTTTCTTCTTTCTGATCGTAAACTCGACAGTGACACAGAACCCCGGAGTGGCGCTTGAAGTTGCTCTCGATTCTTCCACCAGGCCATCGCTTTGCTAAGGTTAGCATTGCGAGTAGACGAGTTAAAAATATCAGGAAATTGATCTACAGTTCTCGCGAACATGTTCTTCGCTCCCTTTGCTTTTCATATTCTTCCATCCAGGAGATGACACGACGGCGATGCTGGATGGTGGTAACCTGTTGTGACACTCGAGATGATGTTGACGTTGGCAACTCAGTCACGACCACATTGGAAATAGAGATTATGTCGTCTTCAGAGCTCTCTTCTGAGTCGTCATCGTTGGCATCATCCTTCGAAGAGATCGAATCTTTTGCTCCCTGTAGCGCGAAAGCTTTTATGATAGGAGGAGCTGATATAGCTTGAGGTTTGCCTGAATCACAGTCTGGACAGAGAACATGCTGTCCAAAGCCCTCTTGTCCGACAGGCTTCCCACAAAATGGGTGCATATGAACAGAGCAGATTGGGCAGACGTGAATAGGACCAACGAGGTCACCACAGCCACCACACGGGGAAAGTTGAGCTGAGTTGGAGCTCATTAAAAGACAGCTCTTAGAGGGAGAAGAGGCGTTGGTGTGTTGGAAGAATTTCTGGAATGAGAATAGACCACATTAGCCTCCAAAAGGCGTTGGTGTGTTGGAAGAATTTCTGGAATGAGAATAGACCACATTAGCCTCCAAGAGACGCAGTCACATAAAAAAAACATTTCCAATTATAAAATATCAAATACTTTTCAAATAAGCTTAAGGAAACTGCATAGCTATTATTCTATTAAAAGTATAATTCATATCCTTAAAAAACATAACCCCCTGCTTCGTAGTGTGCCGCGCTGAGGGTAAGTGGGAAACCCACTTTTATTAAAGAGAGTGATTCATTTGCCCGAATGAAAATCTGCCAAATCTGAGTCGAGTCGACCCTAAACCTCCTCAGATAAATACCCCTTTCCGGACAAAGTATACCGTATAGTAAAGGGGGGCGACCACACATTTTTCCCGCCTCGGGGTCTGAATACTGCTGGACGATCGCCACGAATCTGCGCGTGCTGCCGAGCGTGGTTCAGCCACAGGGCAACAATCGATCGGCGCAAACGTTGTAGATGGAGCTAAGGGCGCGGACGTCTCAAACACGTCGTGGATCAGGGTCACGAAGCGATGATGACGCATCCAACGTCTCGGTCGAGTCCAGCGAAGAGGAATTGGTCGACGAATCGCTCCCGATGGAATCTGGCGACAACAGCAGCCGCTCCAGCGACTGGACCAACACCGACGACTCTGAGTCTATCAATGTAACGCTGGCTGTGCCCGACAAGCACCACTTCACATCGTGGGACGCTTTCCACTCGTATTTAGACCGGTATTTTGCCGCATCTTACCAGGTAAAGTGGATTTACACTGCAATAGGCTTCTTTGCTGATCCCATTGTGTGCTATGAAGGTCTTCCGTGTTCGTACAAACACGACCGTTGAGCGTCGTAACACAGACATCCGAAACAAGAACTCTAAAGTACCTGAAATCCCGTCCGAATGGAAATACTACGCGAAGACGTTAGTCTGTACTTGCTTCGGCAAGTACAAGTCGAAGGGAAACAGCAAGCGCCCACGTCAAGAGACCCGGTTATCGGACTGCAAAGCCCAGGTAAGATACGGCTTCAAGTTTTACTTCTGCTCGGGTTCGCTCGGGTTTGTTCGGGCGTTGCGGGTACTATTGTCTCAATTATCGGTACTAACGTTAATAAATCTGGCATAGATCAACGCCTGCGTTCGACTAGTTGACAAAGCCAAGCACGCGTTTGCAGTTTGTATCACAAAGTGTAACCCCGTACACAATCATGTCGTCAACCGCCAAACCTTCTGCACCAATGCTTCTAAGTACAAGGTATTTCGCTCATGGCGCACGATGTTT
>NW_003303481.1:0-3532 GCF_000142945.1 Phytophthora infestans T30-4 | reverse complement strand
CATGGGACTCTAACCGAAATTATCGGGAGGAACAATTGATAGCTAGCTCTATCAGTGACACAATGGCCGGATTCGGGATGAAGGACTACCAGCTTGCAATGAAGTTTCTCCAATCGGTGTCTCGTATCATAAAGCACAAGGAGTTTGAGAGGCTTCTTCAAACCGAAACGGAACGACCTACCATCCTGGTTTCAAAGACCACAGGTGCGGGTGACGATGTGGATGATTGTGGCGACTGTGAGTTTGGTCAAGCTGATATTAAGCATACCGAAGAGAGCTTGCTTGCCGTGGGCGATCATTGCAGTAAGACTAGGACCTCCTGTGTCACAGAGGAGGCCAACACTCGCGATCTAGCCGACATATGCCCAACTGTGCCCCAACCAAGACCAACTTTGCCCGAATCAAGACCAACCGTGCCCGAAGCAGGACCGATTGTGCCCGATTTAAGGTTGATCATCCCCGAGCAAGCTGCGAGTGTATCGAAATTGACTGCCCCGAAAACAAGTGCATGTATCCAAGAACCAAGTGAACCGGAGCCACCTACAACCGCGGTTAATATGAGACCAACTGTGCCTGAACCGAGACCGATTGTGCCCGAACATAGCATTTCTGCACTATCAAAACCAGTCAATGAAACACCATCAGTAGCTCAAGCCAGTGAAGGAGATCAACAGGCGACTACATCCAGATTATCTACAGTTGATATTGAAGACAGAGATGTGGAGTTCGAAATTGCGAGTTCAGTGCGTCAACGAGGGAGACCTAAAGTCACGCCAAAAGCAAAGAAAGCAAACCGAAACAGGCTGATTCGGAGTGTAGAGGCAGATTCAACGCTGTTTGACTTGCAAATAAGCTTGCGGTCCGTTCACGAAAGCCTTTCCACGAACGCTACCTATTCACCCTCCGCTGAACTTGCTCGACGACTACAAGTGTATACATTTGGGACTAAGCCTAAACCCCCAGTGGCCCGACAGACGAGCAAACTCCCTGCAGGCAAGACGCTGACAGACTCAAGTTTGCTGACTCGAGTGCTTTCCAAAGACATACTCAGAAAGTGTGACGCGAAGGTTTCCGCGCTTCAACGCAAAACGTCTGGATTATCGGAGAGAGACGTATCGGTCGAGATTATTAGTCTGGGTGTGTTCTCAACAACGACATTACGAATGATGAAAGGTTGGCATCACGCAATTACAATCTTCGACTCTATTGACAAAACGCTGAACTGGATCAGCCGAATCGACTTCACCCAGCCGCTTAGCCCGGACTACACTATTGAAGCAGACCATGAGATACCAAGCAAGCTTAAGCAGCTACAGATTCGCTCTGACTCGGTACGTCATCTTGTCACTGTACTACCTCGAAATATGGCTAGTAAGACTAACATTGGAGCACAGATACATCTACTAGACCTTGCTGCCAGAGGGTCACTCGGGGACGAGTGCATGTATGCGGTGATGAACGTGATGTTTGCGTCCACACCAGGGGTGGTCACCATTGATTCGAGCCACGTCGGTGTAGCTGTCAACGGGAAAAACACTACAGACATGGAGGGCCTTGCGTCTCTTTTCGCCGGGGTTTCGGACGAAAAGGTGCTCGTTCCCATCAATTGTAATGGAAATCATTGGTGCGCTATCATGATCGACCTATCGACCGAAAGCATATACACTTACGACCCGATGTCATCATCCTATGCGGCCAGCGTCCGAGCTATCGCGCACAAATTGGTGGGGGTCCTAACCGATACCGAAGGATAGGTATCATCACCAGTCGTACGTATCGAGCATTGGTATCCAGACCGACAACTACAGTTGTGGCATTTACGTTCTCTTGGCATTCGAAGCCTTTACGGGAGCTTCTGACGTGGGATATGTGAACAAGCAAAGGTTGCAGCTTCTACGATACCGGTACCTCTGTATGTCTGTGTAAGTTTCTTCGGCATAATATGAAATTTTACATTTCTGATGCATTTTACTCTGACACTGCCTGGGATGTCATTGAACTTGGCTACACTTCACTGAACTATTTATCCAGCTATACATGATTCGCATGTATACATCGAATGCCCCCATTCGGGAAGCTCGGACACATTCGGGCGCACTCGGGTGTGTGCAAATCCTAAAGCATGTTGCCATTCGGGTGATATAACGACTGCCATCTTTTATTGAGTCTTGTGTGAGAAGTGAACAATTTTTAGTTACTTACAAGCTCAAATAGGCAGTACAAGCGGGTAAGTAGTGCAACCTGGACAGACCATTACTATCATGTGCGCTCAAAAGTGGACCGCGATATCGAGCACGACGCTAAACTAACCAAATTGTGTAGCGTTTGTTTATTAAATAAATGTTATTTGAAGTGCAGGTGGTTTTGGGTGGAAGACGAAGATACAGTGATAGCTGACAATAATAAAAAGATTGCATCAAGAATATTGATTCAAGATCATTAGAACAGTTATTTCAATTAGGAAATATGAAAAAAAACAGGCACACGGTTTCAGCAGGTTTTGCAATATTTTCCCGCCGAAGCGCAGCGGGGGCAGGAAGGTCAAAGCGAAATATAAAAAAAATAAAGTAAATCTAAACTACCGCCGCGTAGTGGCGGCGCTCAGCTAGTGTTCTTAATTGTGGCATTATGTGCATGTACTGAATTGTGGAAACTTCTCTCTTGGATCTTTAATTGGCAAAAAAGCTGAAGTAAGGAATCGCTCGTGTGGTCCACCCTCCGATCGGTTACGGTAAAAATGCGATTGTGTCGGTCTCTGAAATATGAGAGACTCTGATCAGTCTTTTACCGTGGGGCGACGGCGGCACCTGAGAGCCAAGTCAGCGACAACACTGCCCAGCACTGAGTTTGCGTGGCTGGCGTTGCTTGATATCACTTGCATTCGGTATGGCGTTTCGAAAATGGCGACTTGAAAAAAAAAGAAACGAAACGGTCTGAGTTGAGGGCGGGGGTTAATTTGAGGCCAGCATCGCCGTCTCCATCGCTGCAGCGTCGCATTAAGTATGCGCCAGCGCCATGGGGGTATGTGCCAGTGGCTCTGGTGCATAATGCGACGCTGACCCAGATGCAGCATGGCAAAGCGGAACGCAGTGTCCAGCAGCAGCCTGCCCCACCATTTGTGCCGAGTTACTTCGTGCGGTCGAGATCGGCGCTGGGATCTGATTGGGCTAGAGCATTTTTCGATCAACCCGAATAGAGCGCCCCCATCCCTTTCTTTTTGCCTTTGAGGAGATAAGATCTGGCGCTCCAAACACTGCAAATTTAACTGAATACACTGCAAGACTTTATTTTGCCGGTTAGAACAATCTAAATGAAAATTTCAGCTTTCAGCAAACGAACCTGTCAGATTAGATGAATCCCACAATCACGCAAAACCGACAGCCAACTGACGGTGAGTTGAAAGAGCTGAACTGTCGCCTCTCGCTCTCTCTCCTCTCTGTGATCTCTGAGCTCGAAAGACGATCAGCGACATAGCGGCACCCGACTCGGCCATAAGAAAAGAAAACGACCGGGAGCCGCAGCCCGTGCCAGT
>NW_003303480.1:91683-94247 GCF_000142945.1 Phytophthora infestans T30-4 | reverse complement strand
AGCTCAAAGCTGCAGAGAAGAACTATCCAGTTCATGACAAAGAGCTACTTGCAATGAAGTATGCTCTAGTCAAATTCAGGGTACACCTGCTAGGCTCTAAGCCTTTTGTGATCTTTACTGATCATGCGTCGTTACGCACTGCGACACAGTCGCCTCATCTCTCTCAGAGAATGGCAAGATGGCTTTCCTTCTTTGCCGAGTATAACTTCGAGGTGAAGTACAAGCCGGGGCGGCTTAATGTAGTGGCCGATGCGCTCTCGCGCAGGCCGGACTACGAGTTAGCTCATGTCACGACAGTGACGTCGTCAGTGCCTGACTTGATACGCGGAGCGTATGCACAAGACGACATGTGCGTAGCGCTGCTACGGGCTCTTGGGAGCGAAGCGTTTAAAGGATTTGTCTGGGCGCTTACGCGCAAGGCTGCATCGATACTCACTCGATCGCGGCCTGCTGTACTACAGCACCGACTCTGAGGATAACCCTCGTGTAGTCGTTCCTCATGATGAGGATCTAAAGTATCGAATCCTATATGAGGTTCATGATACGCCCGTGGGCGGGCACTTAGGTCGGGAGAAGACCTATGGCTCGGTGAGCTCGATGTACTGGTGGTCCAAGATGTATAAGTGGGTCGGCACCTATGTACGCACGTGTGAGACGTGTCAACGGACAAAGTCCGCGCCGAGCACGGCAGCGCCATTGGCGAGTTTGCCTGTCCCCAAGGGATGTTGGCAGTCCATGAGTATGGACTTTGTGTTTGGCCTTCCCAAGGATAAGGCAAGAAACACAGGTATAGTGGTCTTTGTATACCGATTGAGCAAGATGGCTCATTTAGCGGCAGTGCCGGACACCATTGATGGTGAAGGTACAGCTTTGCTGTTTTTAGACCGAGTATTTCGCCAACATGGCTTGCCTGAGGCAATTGTCTCGGATCGAGATCCGCGCTTCACCGCGAAGTTCTGGACGTCCCTCTTCAGAGTGCTCGGCACTCGTTTGGACATGTCCACAGCGGACCATCCGCAGACCGATGGTCAAACCGAACGCGTGAATCGCGTTGTGGAGGATACCCTCCATAGCGTATGCGCTGAGGCGCCAAAACGCTGGAGCCAGATGCTCCCACTCGTTGAGCTCGCATTAAATAATGCAGTGCACGCCTCGACAGGCTACACTCCGTTCTATGTGAACGGCTTGGTTAACCCTCGCGTCCCACTGACGCCGCCACGCAGTGGCTCAGGGCTTGGTGGGGGAGGGATAGCCGAGCGGCTAGCTGATGTCAGCCATGTTGCGGTTCGCAAGCAAGTCGATGACTTTGTCTCTTTGAGACTGAGCGTAATGCGTCAAGTACGCGACGCTATGGCTGAAAGCCAAGACACGCAGAAGGAACATGCAGATGCCAAGGGCAGAAGCAATGTTGAGAGGTTTGAGGTCGGTGACCAAGTTTTATTAAGCGCTAAAAACCTACCTACTCATGCAGTGTCTGCAGTCTTCAAGACGAAGTTAAGACCTCGGTTCATAGGACCGTTCACGGTCGTGGCCAGGAAGGGCCTAGCGTATACGCTCAACCTTCCGAAGAAGATGCGCACGCATCCGGTCTTCTATGTCGGCTTGCTTAAGCCATACCAAGACCCTGCTCAGGTGAGCGCGGAGGCGTTGGCACCAACGGTGGCTGGGCCACGGACAGCTGCAGGGCAGCAGGTGGTAGAGCACGGGAGGCTGAACGACAGCAAGTGGTGGATCCACAGATGGCTGATCAACAGCATGTGGCAGAGCCACAGGTCGCGGAGCGAAGTGCTCGAGATGCAGGAGCAAGGCAAGCTGAACGTTCAGCCGAGCAGCTGGACGCTCAAGGTCCGAGACCTGGTTGTGAGTCAACAGTGGTGGCTCTAACCTATCCACAAGGTGGATCATCTCTTCGAGATCGACCGATGGGCGGTGAACGTTCGCGTCGTGGACGCCGGCGTCGTATGGACGCAGACGCCGTTCCGGCAAGTGCTGACTCTCCCCGCGAGAGCCCAGCTGAGGCAAGGCCTCCTCCTGCTCTGCTCGATGAGCATGGTGAGCTCCACTTTCACGTGGAACGCCTTGTGGCGTGGCGTAGACGCCAGGGTCGTACCCAGTACTTAGTGAAGTGGAGGGGTTACCCTCACTCACAGAACTCATGGGAGTTTGAGGTTATCCTCCGGCAAGATTACCCTGACGTCGTTGACGCTTACGACCGGGCACATCATGTGCCGAAGCGCCACCATGGCGTGCGACAGCGTCGCCAGGCGCTGGGCGCCTCCCACTAGAGTAGGGAGCGATCAGGTCAGTAGTTGAGTTCAGGACCCGTGGCTGTAGCAGCCAGCTCGTACGTATGAGCGGTGCTCGCAGCGGGAGCAGGAGGTGGAGAAACCTCGTAGTGTTAGGGACATGGTCCCGAAGGAAGCAGGTGCTTCGTGTTGTGCTGAACAAGGTTCAGGCACAAGCGTCTCGATAGACGCATAGTTGTTTTGAAACAACTTGCTCGATGAGCATGATTCAAATGTGGATGCGCTGTAACAGCGAAAGTGGTGTCCCGGACGGGGATC
>NW_003303480.1:81074-90770 GCF_000142945.1 Phytophthora infestans T30-4 | reverse complement strand
ATTAGGTTTAACTATGCTGGATAGTTAAACAGATACAGTTACCCCTAGGCGGCTTGGCGCAATAATAGTAAATACAACACTTCTGGTTTTGAAGCATAAAAGTTAAGGTATTAACTTTGAGCCCTGGTCTTGGGCTGTAAGTTCCTTTGGATAAGGAACTTAGTATTAGTGTAGTGGGCCACGCCATTACATAAGTAGGTAGATTTATATTACAAAAGTAGGTGCAGCAGCACACGGCTAGCGTGTGCTGAACTGCCGTCATCCTATTGGTTGATATATGGGGAGCCAGACCCATTATCACCCAATAAGGGTTTGACGTGTATTTGAGTGGTCAGGGCAAGCTGCCCTGGACCTAAATAAAAACAGAGTTGATTTTCCTTCAGACTAAGCACTTGGTTTCACTATCGCGGAACTTGCACGCTTCCTCATTATTACGTGTAAGCTAGTAACGGACACTCTAGGCCCGTTACACCTGGTAGCACTTTGTAGTCCTTCCCATGACCAAGTTCACAATGAGCCAAGGCCAGACGTCTGAAGCTTTAGGGCCAACCCTGGAGCATGCTGCTTTCCCTCATCTCACTCGTGTCGAGTGGGAAGCCTTTCACCGCCTTGCGGCGGTGTCCGGTGAGGCTGTTGTCGCGTCGCTGCTGAGCTCAGCGACTCCCGATCAACAACGTCAAGCAGCTCAAGAGTTCATGGAACGCGAGCTCGCCGACGCGAATCGGCGAGCGACAACTCTCTCGCGTTCCTCGAGGAATGACATCGTCAAGTTGGAAACGTCAACCTACTCCGGTGAAGGAGCGAATCGCCTTCCGTTGAATCGCTGGTTTCGCGAAGTCGACATCGCTATCGCCTCGAGGATGATCGAGGCGCAAGGAGCGAAAGTTAACTTCTTACTTTCCCGACTGGCCGGGAAAGCCAAGGAGTGGGCACTCGGCAAACTGGTCGTAAACAACGATGCGTTATCCACCCTGGAGGCCCTCCAGAGTGATCTTCGTCTCGCCTTCGAGCCTCCACAAGACGAGTCCCGAGTGCGCGCAGAGTTCTTCGCTCTGCGACAAGGCAAGATGACCATGCGCGACTACGTCCAGAAGACACGCCACCTCGCGTCCTGCATCGTCACCAATCCGATTGACATGGCATCTCAAGTCCACGCCTTCGTGTTCGGCATGCGTGAAGGCATGACGCGATACTGTCTGACTCGAGCGGAACCGTCCTCACTCGAGGAGGCATTTGCTCTCGCACTTCGTGAAGACTACGTGGTGGCGGCGTCGTACGCGCGGGCAATGTCCGCGGAAGCTCAAGCGTCAGCTCCGGAGCCGATGGAGATCGACGCGATTGATGCGTCGAACAACCGCCGTCGTGCAGTCCCTCGCGCGAATGGTGGTCGTCCCAGTCGATCCCTCACTTGCTTCCGCTGTCGGAAGGTTGGACATCGCGCGGCTGAGTGCCGCGTGCCCGCGCCAGTGCTCACGCATACTGTCGATGCCTCTCCTACCGATCAGCCAAAAACCGGTCAGGGCCAGTAGGTGCGGGGCGCCCTACTGGCTGGAATGGAGGTCCGGGTCCCCCGGTGGCAACCCAACCTTCTAGCCCTCGCGTGCTACACGCACACTTCAATGCCAACACAGCGTCGGGCGACTCAAGACTGATCATCATCAGCCTCCATGTCGCCGGCGCCCGACGTCCACTACGCGCGCTTGTGGACTCAGGAGCGACAAACAACTTCTTCCGTGAGTCGTGTTTGTCGACGCTACCCAGCGAAATCGCTGTCCGCAACGGTCGCTGACAGGTTGTAGTCAAGCTTGCTGACGGAAAGCCGCGCCACGTCGCGCGGCGCGAGATTACGTTGCCGTATACTTTCGACGGCTTTCGCAGCAATGACGACTTCCTCGTGATTGAGATGAACTACGCATTCGATTGCATCCTGGGCATCCCGTGGTTGTCACGGTATCAACCAGAGATTGACTGGTTGGCCCGCTCGGTTAAACACCGCAGCGGTTTCGACGTGAGCGAGGTGTTCACTCACCTCCTGGTTGCCCAGAAGGACTGGCCCCACGTCACCGTCGTGGACCGGTCGTCCACGACGCAGGCTGGACACAGAGTGAGCGATGGCCCTCTCTGCACGGCTTGCGCAGTGCTGTTGCACGAAGACTCCTCGCCGCGAGGCGAGAGCAAGAACACGATGGCGGTCGAGCAGGGGCTCCCGCAATACGAGCAAGCGGTCGAGCATGGGTTCCCGCAGCGCACAACTGCGGTCGAGCATGGGTTCCCGCGGCGCACCACAGCGGTCGAGCATGCGTTCCCGCAGCACAATATGGCGGTCGAGCATGGGCTCCCGCAATGCGACACGGCGGTCGAGCAGTCGAGGCTCCCGTCACCCGAGCCGGTGGTCGAGCAGTTGGAGCTCCCGCCGAACGACCACGCGGTCAAGCAGTGGCCCCCGCGTGTGACCGGCACAGTCGAGAGTGAGCTTCAGTGCCTAGAGCGGGGTGATACATCGTCAAGCGAGAGCGATTCTTCCTCCTCGAGTACACACTCGAGGCGCCGGGCAAAGAAGTCGAAGCGCCGTCATTTGAAGCCACGACGTGAAACTGCACCGAACGGCATCTCACAGACGGAGTCGGTCTGTGTCATTGAGCACGTGGACGACGGCATGGGCCGTCAGCGCACCGTCGATCTTGTGTGTCCACCTCGCGACGCTCAATCGATCACCCGGCTTCCAGGTCTCTCCTGGAAGAACTTCCTTCGTGGTCTCAAGGTTGGTGAGGTTGAGCAGGTCTGCCTGATCACAGACACTTCGTCTACGCCACTGGAAGGGAACACCGTCAGTGATGACGACGGATCCACCCGTCCCAAGAGCGCCGAACCGAAGTCCGCTCGCGAGGAGCGATTCGCAGCGCAGTCCTGGGAGTCCTTGCGTGAGTCTGGTAATCCAGTGTACGAGACCGTCCGCGAATACGCGGACGTCTTTCCCGATAAGATTCCAGCCGAACTGCCTGCCGATCGAGGCGTCCGCCACGAGATCGATCTCGCGCCCGGTTCGAAGTACTGTGTGACGCGGCAGTGGCCGCTGCCGCGAGACCAAGTCAAGGCCATCGACGACTTCTTCGAGAATCGCCGTAAAGCGGGTCACGTGCGTGAGAGTGTCTCTCCACATTCGAGCCCAACGTTCTTTGTGAAGAAGGCCACCGGCGGATGGCGCATCGTTCATGCCTTTAACAAGTTGAATGATGCGACCATCCCCGCGCAAACCCCAATTCCCCATGAAAGACATGGTGCTCGACACCATGGCGGGCAGTGTCGTCTTCAGCGCCATCGACTTGACCGATGGATTCTATCAGATCTTGATGAGACCGAGCGACATCCCCCTGACAGCGGTCAGCACCCCCAGCGGTATGCTCTGGGAGTGGCTTGTGATGACACAAGGCGTGAAGAATGCTCCCGCCACGTTCAATCGCATGGTCTCCCATGTGCTGCGTCCGCTTCGAGACTTCGCACCGAGCTACTTCGACGACATCTTCGTGCACAGCCGCGCTGAGGATGGTCTCAGGGCGATAGAAGTCCACTTGAGGCACTTAAAACAGGTCTTCCAAGTGATGCGCGAGAACAAGTTGTACGCGAACCTGAAGAAGTGTATCTTCTGCGCGCCGGAGATTCCGGTGCTGGGCTGCTTCGTGGGCAAGGACGGCGTTCGCGCCGACCCGAAGAAGGTGTCCTCTATCTGCGCATGGCCGTCACCAAAGAACCCCACTGAGTTGCGTCAGTGGTTGGGGCTAGCAAATTATCTCCACAAGTACACGAAGAATTACGCCGGATTGATCCAGCCCCTCTCATCACTCCTGAAGAAAGATGCCACATGGGTCTGGTCACCCGCGCACCAAGCCGCCTTCGACTCAGTGAAGAAGAGCCTCGCTGAGGCGCCGATCCTAGCTCTTCCCGACGACTCGAAACCATATCACGTCGTTTGCGACGCGAGCGACTTTGCCATCGGCTGTGCGCTGATGCAGTTTGACGACGAAGGACGTGAACGGGTCGTCAGCTATCAGTCTCGACAGATGAAGCCAGCGGAGCGCAGCTATCCTGTCCACGACAAGGAGCTTATCGCGATGCGCTACGCTCTGATTAAATTCAGAGTGTACTTACTCGGCGAGCAAACCTTCGCGGTGTATACCGATCACGCATCGCTAAGGACAGCGATGAAGAGCCCTCATCTTTCCCAGATAATGGATCGCTGGTTGTCGTTCTTCTCCGAGTATAATTTCGTGGTTCACTACAAACCCGGCAAGAACAACATCCTTGCAGATGCTCTGTCTCGTCGTCCAGATTACGACCCACGCGATTCGCTGGGTCGACAACCGCTGCATGATGAAGATGACGAAGACAAATGTGCTATGTGCTTGGCGTCGGGATTGAACCTGACGAGCGTGTCTTCAGAAACCCCACTCCGCGACGAAATCCGGACTGCGTATGAATTCGATCCGGTCCATTCGAGTATTCTGGAATATCTCCGCTCGCCCAGTGAAAAGACACTGAGTGCTTTGTCCCGCTCCACACGCCATCAGATCGATAGGTATCGGATTGAAGACGGGCTGTTAGCGTACAGCATCGATCGCTTCGATGCTTCGCGTGTAGTGGTTCCCAACGATCCTGACTTGCGCTCGCGGATCATCCACGAGTTCCACGATATCCCCCTTGGCGCTCACTTGGGCCGTGAGAAGACATTCGCCGCAGTGTCGCGCGACTTTTACTGGCCCCACATGTATAAGTGGGTGCGCAAGTGGGTGAGGACCTGCGAGATTTGCCAACGCGTGAAACCGTCCGCGTCATCGCAGGCTCCCCTGCGTCCCTTACCAGTGGCCACCGAGGCATGGCGCTCGGTGTCGATGGACTTCGTCTTTGGCCTCCCACCCGACTCCGCCGGGCGCTCCGGTGTCCTGGTATTCGTCGACAGGTTCAGCAAGATGGTTCACCTCATCCCGGTCCCGGATACGATCACCGCGACCGATACCGCGGTGCACTTCGTGGATGCAGTCTTCCGTCATCATGGCATGCCCGAGTCCATTGTTTCGGACCGCGATCCGCGGTTCACGTCTGCTTTCTGGACGAAGGTCTTCGAGCTATCAGGGACAAAGCTGCTGATGTCGACGGCCGCTCATCCGGAGACGGATGGCCAAACCAAGCGAGTTAATCGCGTCCTTGAGGACGTACTTCGCAGCTATGCGACGTCGTTTACGAGCTGGAGCTCGTTCCTTCCGCTTGCTGAGCTCGCGCTGAACAACGCGGTTCACGCGTCGACTGGCTTGACTCCTTTCTTCGTCAACAACGCTCGGCACCCTCGCAGTCCAGCTCTCCTCGCCGTGGGCCGTCCCACGGCGCCGTGTGGCTCCACTCTGGGTGGGGGTGAAAGAGGCGACAACCACTTTGTGACAACTCCGGTTTTGAACCCACAACCGGTTACCATACCGGTTGCCGACAAGCCTTCTACGCCAACACCGGTAATGGACCCTCAACCAGTTTCCATACCGGTTGCCGCCTCCTCCTCGAGTGCAGCCTCATCTTCAGCGACTGTTAACGCAGTGACACATGCCCAGGCCAGGAAGGCCCTGACGACTCCCCGCGACGCAGTGTCCCCTCTCGCCTCGTGGACGAATCGTGCCCTGATCAGTCCTGGCACCGCTAACGCGGTGTCTCCATCAGCGAACTACGCGCCAAAGCAACCGGCACATCCGGCTGATAACACCGCTGTCTCAGACTTCCTCCTCCAGCGCCAAGCAGTCACCCGATACGTCCGCGACGCGCTGCAGACGGCGGTCGACAAGCAGAAGGAAAACGCGGACAAGCGCGGCCGCAAACACACAGTAAAGTTCGCGACAGGAGATCGAGTGCTCCTGTCGACTTCAGGAATCAGAGACTCCGCCGTCACCAACCTCGGCGCGAGTAAACTCGCACCGCGCTTTATTGGGCCATTTACGGTGACTAAGGTTATTGGCGAGGCTTACACACTGGATATCCCCACGTCGCTGCGACTACATCCGACGTTCTACGTCGGACGACTCAAATAATACCTGCCCGCTACGATTCCTTCTTCGACTCAGTCTCCTGAGCCGCCGGCGCATATAGCGGCCGCCCCGCCCGACGCGCGCGCCGAGCCATCGCGCCATTCACACCAGGCGCCTGCTCCACCGTCCCGCTCTGCAGACTACCATGTACCGCGCGCTCAAGAAGCCTCACGCGCGCCAAGAGTTCCCGATTCGACTGACGAGTCTCAGTCGCAGTCCTCACGGCCTTTGCAGCCGCGTTCTGGGCCTCCTCCGCCTCCTGATACGTCGTCCAGAAGCTCCCCGCGAGATCTTCCTCGCGGCTCCCAACCAGAACGTCAGTCGTATCAGCGGGACGGTCCCCCGCCGATTGTCGACTCAGCTGGCGAGATCCGCTGGATAGTCGAGATAATTGTCGATCATAAAGACCCGCCCCGTCGGTCGGGGCAGCGCCATGTGTCCACCAGTCGCACGGCTCCCGCCGCGCGCCGCTATAGGGTACGATGGTTTGGCTTTCCGGCGGACCAAGATACGTGGGAGCCCCGCGCGAATCTTCTTCGCGATGTCCCGGATGTGATCCAAGAGTACGACTCCAGTCTTCCTGCGCCGGAGAGCGCCGTGAATAGTCACGCGGCGGCCGAGAACGGGATCGCCAGTCTGCACGACCACGCGAGCGTGATCGAGAACGACGCTGCTGGCGATCGCGCGAGCGCGACCGAGAACGACGACCCGAGCTCTCGTAATCCCAACGGAGCGGCGGAGATGCGCTTCGTCGAGATGAGTGTCGGCGCGAGCCGGCGCGACTAGCGGCGCTGGCCTTTTCGGACAGCGAGCGACGGTAACGCTGGATCCAGGCATTCTCGCGATCACTGAGCGGATGCTCGGCGACATGGGCTCTCCACTCGTCCGTAGTCGGGCGAGACGACACACACCTCCTGCAGCCTTCAGCAACTCGCACGTAGCAGATGCGGTCGTCGGCGTTCCAAGCGCTGTCGCAGATTCGTACGCGCAGCTCGCCCAAGGAATGGCCCCCGATGATTTCTTCCCGGTATGCGATCCAGTCGACGAGATTCTCTTCCTGCGCTTGCGTCCGGTTCCAGCGCCGGATGAAGGCGCACCACGACTCTTGTAGCGCACTGTGGTCGACGCCGTCCACCGGCTTCTGGCGCAGCGCACGAAAACGCCGGAAGAGGTCCTTCATCTCGTCCAGAGACTGCGGATCTTGCGCTCCGGAGATATCATACAGGGCCCAGGGTCTCAGCACCTCGTTCATCACGTGAATGCCGCGTGCCGCGCTCGTCAGCGACGTCGCCGTCGCTGGAATCTGCTGCTGTTGCTGTTCCATCGTCCGCTCCTGTTGTCTGCTGTGCAAGTCGTGTTGTACTTCTCCTGCGTGGCGCAGGATCTGTCTCGTCCCCGCCTCGTTCGTTCCTGTTGGCCACGATTTTCTTCTTGTTTCCCTTTTGATTGATTTGTTCCCCGCCCATCGCTTATGTTGCGTAAGTGCAACTTTAAGAGGGGGGTGATGTAGTGGGCCACGCCATTACATAAGTAGGTAGATTTATATTACAAAAGTAGGTGCAGCAGCACATGGCTAGCGTGTGCTGAACTGCCGTCATCCTATTGGTTGATATATGGGGAGCCAGACCCATTATCACCCAATAAGGGTTTGACGTGTATTAGAGTGGTCAGGGCAAGCTGCCCTGGACCTAAATAAAAACAGAGTTGATTTTCCTTCAGACTAAGCACTTGGTTTCACTATCGCGGAACTTGCACGCTTCCTCATTATTACGTGTAAGCTAGTAACGGACACTCTAGGCCCGTTACAATTAGTGACTCTTTGAGTCGAACGTCTTCCTCTGACGCTAAAGCTACGGCAGCCCCGCTGCAAGTGGGCTCCACCCGATAATAGAGGAGGCCCTCCTTCAACTCATATCGGTGGAGCCGTGAGCGCTGTCGCGACGAGAGCCAGTCGGACTTCGTGCTCGTTCCGGCCTTAAGGAACTTGACGATAGGCGCGACAGCCTCATCGTCCCGATACGCCATGCGTATCCGATCATATAGATCCGTTGTCACCCGCGTGGTGTGGGCCAACCCATAGTCGGGACGCCGAGAGAGGGCGTCCGCAAGCACGTTGAGCTTGCCCGGCTTGTATTCGACGCGGAAGTTGTATTCCGCGAAGAAGGACAGCCACCTCGCCATCCTTTGGGAGAGTTGAGGCGAGTTAGTCGCCGTCCTCAAGGACGCGTGGTCTGTGTTGATCACAAAGGGCCTAGAGCCCAGAAGGTGAACACGGAACTTCACAAGGGCATATTTCATTGCCAGGAGCTCCTTGTCATGGACAGGGTAGTTCCGCTCGGCGGCTTTGAGCTGTCTGGACTGGAACGAGATGACGCGTTCGCGTCCAGCCGTGTCAGGCTGCAGCAATGCACATCCGATGGCGTAATCGGAGGCATCGCAGACGACGCTAAACGGCTTCGTCTCGTCCGGCAGGGCCAGGACAGGGGCCTCTTAAAGACTGGCCTTGATGCTGTCAAAAGCATCCTGGTGCTCTTGCTCCCAGCGCCAGTCGACGTCCTTCTGAAGGAGGCTCGACAAGGGCTTAGCGAAGCCCGCGTACCCAGCGCTGTACTTGTGAAGGTAGTTGGCCAAGCCCAACCACTTTCGAAGATCCTTCTGGGATCGGGGCGTCGGCCATGCTGCTATGGCCTTGACCTTGTCTGAGTCAGCCCGAACGCCCCCGTTGCTTACGAAGCAACCGAGAACTTTGATCTCTGGTGACGCGAAAACGCACTTGTCGATGTTGGCGTAAAGCTTGTTCGCTCGCATCACGTCCAATACTCGACGGAGGTGTCCTAGATGCACCTCCATGGCCGTCTTGCCTCCCTCGGCACGGCTATGGACGAAAATGTCGTCGAAGTACGTCTGTACGAAGGTACGCAAAGGGCGGAACAGTTGCGTCACCAGGCGATTGAACGTCGCCGGGGTGTTAGACAATCCCTGCGGCATAACGAGCCACTCCCAAAGCATGCCGCTTGGAGTGCTTACCGCGGTGAGCGGGATGTCGCTCTCTCGCATCAGGATTTGGTAGTATCCGTCTACCAAATCCAGCGCACTGTACAGTACGCTCCCGGCCATGTTGTTCAACAACACATCCTTTCGTGGGATCGGTGTTTGGGCCGGCACCGTTGCGTTGTTCAGCTTGTTATAAGCGTGAACCAGACGCCACTTTCCGTTCGGCTTACGAACGCAGAAAGTCGGCGTCGAGTGCGGGGATTTCGACTCCCGCACCATGCCTGCCTTCGCTTTCGCGGCGAAGAAGGCATCAATGACCTCGCACTGTTCGCGAGGAAGAGGCCATTGTCTCGTGACACAATACTTTGTGCCAGACACGAGATCGATCTCATGCCGTACGCCTCCATCCGGTGGGAGTTGGGTCGGTGGGTGTTTGTTCACCACGTCCGCATACTCCGTCATCAAAGGAACCGGATCCTGGGGGTTCTTAAGAATCTCAGAACCCAAGCGCGTCTGACGCTACTAGCTCAGCTCTTCCAGGACGTCCTCGTCCAAGACAGAGGAGGAATTCAACTCCTCCTGAGTGGCCTCAGGTCTTATGAGCACCATCTCGGCAACCTCCCCATACCTGAGGCTGGCC
>NW_003303480.1:57884-60863 GCF_000142945.1 Phytophthora infestans T30-4 | reverse complement strand
TTACGAGATCACCGAGTACATGCGGTGGTGGTCGAAGTCGTAGCGCTTGACGAACTCCAGTTCCAGTCCCGGGTCCACCTTCGACCTCACATACGGCTGTTCTCCTTCCTTCTCGACCAGCTCCCAACCCGTGGCCGTAAACATGCGCACCTCCACTTCGTTACCCACGAGACGGTCTTCGAGAGAGCCGACCGAGTGGCACGTCGTCAGGGCGTACAGAAGATCTTCAGACGACGATGCGTCCTTCACATCGTTGACAATGGGGGTGAAGAGGCCGTCCCTAACCGGTTGAACGCCGAGGAAGTCGAGTCCCTGCTTGGTGAGGGTCACAGAAGTCTCGCAATACTCGAGCTTGACTTCACCACGCTTGACTTCATCGCGGATGTGGTGGTACTTGATGTCGATGTGCTTGGCGCGGCCGTGGTTCACAGGATTCTTTGTCATCTTGATGCACGACTGGTTGTCTTCTTGGATCTTGAGGTCGGGTCCAGTCTCATTGGCAGCTGCTAATATCTCGCACAGTAGGCGATGAATCCACTTGCCTTCTTGAATTGCCAGACTTAGCGCGATGTACTCCGCTTCGCTCGTAGACAGCGAAACACTTGACTGCTTCTTGCTACCCCAGCTCACTGGCGCACCCATCAGCATGAACGTGTAGCCGGAAGTCGACTTGCGGTCCGCGAGGTCACCAGCCCAGTCTGCGTCAGAGTATCCGCGAAAGTCGATGTTGTTACCCGGTTTGTAGCAGATTCCATGCGTCTTGGTGCCTTGCAGGTAGCGAAAGATGCGCTTGACCGCAACCCAGTGTTCTTCTTGGGGATTCTCCATGAAGCGCGACACATAGCCCACCGCGTACGCAATATCTGGACGCGTCGCGGTCATCAGGTGCATTAGTGCACCAACAGCTTCGCGAAACGGAGCTTGTACCTTGGTCGCCGCGTCGCTTGGAACCAGTCGAGTGCTTATATCCACCGGACTTACCACAGCCTTGCACTCGTCCATACCAAAGCGCTTCAGGATGTCATCCACATAACGCCGTTGGCTCATCGTCACACTGCCGTCCGGACCGTCTACCAGTTCGATCCCAAGGACGAACACACACTTGCCGCTGTCAGTCATTTCGAAGCGTGTCTTGAGGTCGTTCTTCGTGCGTGAGATCAGCTCGGGTGAGCTTCCGGTGACCAGGACATCGTCGACGTAGACCAGTATGAGTACACAGTGGCCATCAACAACTTTGATGTAGAGGCACGGGTCAAAGGCCGAAACTTGAAAGCCGATAGAGCATACGAACTCGTCGAAAGTCTCGTTCCACACGCGCGAAGCTTTTTTTAGACCGTAAATGGCCTTCACCAATTCCAGGCAGTCGAAGTCACCGTCGAGCTCGACACCTTCGGGAACCACGCAAAACACGATCTCCCTCATCACGCCGTACAGGAATGCCGTCACCACGTCTAGTTGGTCTAGCGGCCAGCCAAAGTACTTGGCCAAAGCGATTACCATGCGCAATGTCACGTACTTGACAACCGGCGAGAACGTCTCAGTGTAGTCGATGCCGTACTTTTGCTTGAAGCCCTTGGCCACGAGGCGTGCCTTGTATTTCTCGATCGATCCGTCCGCTTTGCGCTTGATCTTGAACACCCACTTGGTACCAATAGCGCGTTGTCCGTTCGGCAACTTAGCAGCACGGAACACTCCTCGAAGTCGCATCGACTTGAGCTCAGCACGAATTGCTTTGCGCCAGTGCACTTGGTCGGGGCCGTTCACCGCCTCTTGGAAAGTCGCTGGCTCCGATAAGTCCACCGCAGCTTCGACTGCGTTGGCACTTGCACGCCAAAACACGGGGGGAGTCGATTCTTCATCTTGATCTCCAGCCTTTTCTTCTTCGTTTACGTCTGCTCGACGTGAAGACGAATTGGTCGGCGCACTTGCTTCTTCCAGTCCGGGTCGATGACGGGTAGTTCGCGTTCTTGTGGTAGATTCATCTTCGTCACTCGGGCGGCTCTTGCGCTTTCCCGCCTGCCTGTGCTCCGTCTGACGCGAACCGTCATTGTTGATGTCGAGAGATTCGAAGTCCAGGTCGTCGACGTCTTCATCGGATATAGGCTCTGAAAGTCCAAAGGTCGATTCATCGAAGTTGACATCGCGACTGATAACCACCTGCCCCGCCTCGATGTCATAAAGTCGATACGCCTTGGATACTTCTTCGTAGCCCAGGAACAATCCGGCGCGAGCCTTTGGATCCCACTTGAGCCGTTTTTCCTTCGGAGTTAAGATGAAAGCTCGACAGCCGAAGACGCGCATGTGTTTCACACTCGGCGCGGACTTGTACACAATCTCGAACGGAGTCTTGCACTCGATCTTTGGTGACGGCAGGCGGTTCTTCACGTAGATGGCCGTCATCGCCGCTTCACCCCAGAAACACTTGTCCAGCTTGGCATGGTGCAGCATGCTGCGGCCCGATCGTGACGATGGTGCGGATGGCCCGCTCTGCCGTGCCGTTAGTCTGGTGCGCGTACGGAACCGTGGTTTGTTGCTCGATGCCCTCGTCTTCGTAGAAATCTTTAAGCGAGTTAGTCGCAAACTCCCGAGCTCCGTCGTGTCGCACGAACTTGACCTTCTTGCCAAACTGCTTCTGCACCTTCGTGATGTACGTCTTGATGCAGTCTTCGCTTTCTGATTTGGCACGCAGGCAGAAGCCCTTCATGCATCCGCTGGCTTCGTCCACGATCAGTAGCAAATATTTGCTGCCACCAAGCGAGGACTTCTCCATGGGTCCGCAAATGTCGAAGTGAAGCAACTCGAAAGTGTCGTAGCGACGCTTGTCACGGTTGGTAGGGAATGCTTTTGGACCATCTTGCCTTGCTGGCAGCCGCGACACAGACTTGTCCGCTAGGCTTGGAAGGTGCTTTTGCGCCTTTGGATCATCTTGTGTCGACATCTTGCGAAGCACCTTCGACTGGAGCGTGACCCATACGCGCA
>NW_003303480.1:34324-57282 GCF_000142945.1 Phytophthora infestans T30-4 | reverse complement strand
CCTCGACCCTCATCCTTCTGCTTGGTCCAGCACTTGTCAATCATGTGCCCCAATTTCCCGCAGTACGTGCATTGGCGAGACTCTCGGTCGGTGTTGAACGCCTTGGCCGCGTTTTCAGTTTTCACCGTCGCCGTCTTCTCACCTTGTCGCTTGATGTGCTCGTTTGTGAGCACTTTCACAACGTCTTGCGACCGCAGCTCTGCGTTGCTCATCTCCAGATTGAGCACGACGTTCTCGTAGCTCTTGGGGAGACTTCGCAGTAAGCAGATCGCCACGTCCTCGTCCTCCATCTTGGCGCCGATGCTGCTGAGCTTGGCGCTGATGTTGAGGACCTCGTTGAAATGATGCAAGACATTGCCGCCTTCCGACATCTCCATGCTGAAGAGTTGGCGCTTCAGGTAGATGCGACCAGCCTTCTGCGACCCACCATACAGCGTCTTCAAGCGCGTCCACGCGCCCCACGCTTCCTCGCAGTCATCAACCACGTGATGGTAGTCCGCGTTCATGTGGAGCAACATCAGTCCGAACGCAATGTTGCTCGCCTTGACGTAGTCGTCCTTGGTCCGGATGTCCGTGAAGCTCGGCGTCGTTTCCCGGTTCACTACGTGCCATACCGACTTGGTTAGAAACACGCCACGCATGTAGCGGTTCCACGTCGCGTAGTTGTCACCGTTGAACTTGTCGATGGTGACCTTGGTCGAGGCGTCATGGGCAGAGGACATGGTGCTTGGGCTCATAACCTGTTAACGGTGTAGAGGTGTTGGAACGAAGCTTGGGACTGAACGGAGTGACTTCTGCACTTGGTGCGGAGACCGGAGTGAAGGCACTTGAGCGGAAGAAGGAAGATTCGAAAGTGATTGATTTATCGGGGCTTACACTGTCCTCACTACCTAGGTCATCCAATCATTCTACTCGTCCAATCATTGGTGGCATAAACAACGTACCATAATCACAGCGCGATCGTATTGGACCGGTTCAGGTTGACCGGTTAATGGGTACAACTGGTACACAGTACCAAGACCAGCAACCCTCAATAGAAATGGCAGAGAATAATTTTCACACCCGGAAATTCGTCCTCCAGCAATCCAAGCTCGCCCATATCCTTGTCGATGACTATTACCTTGACCTTCTCCCACGAAGAGCTGTGAAATTTAAAGGATCGAATTGCATCTGTCAGACATTCCGCGCTCTCATTCTCTATAGGACTGTGATGAACATACTGGCTATAATAATGCAGAACGTTGAACAAATAAGTTAGTTACACATAAAGTAACTTCAGTACCTCAAAGAGTAACTCCAGTACTCAAGCAAGACACTTGTGTAACCGGAGGTACTTCGAAGCTGCATCGTGTACAAGAGTCACTGAGCGAGTAGCGAAAGGTACCTATACTCACATGGCCATATACATCGTTCACCATGAAAGAGAACAGCTTGTAGCGTGACTCATTTGTATTGTGCGTAGCATCGACTAGCATAACTTCAGGGAAAGCTTTAAACCAGCGCCGCATCTGCCTTGTTTGAAGTGTGATTGTCTGTGTGATCTTTGCATCGTCAATGAACACGGACGCACGATTTCCTCGACTCTCACACACACCTCGCAAAACGGTTTCCAACCGCTCCTCAACGGTAGCACCCCCCTTTCGCTTCTCTGCCATCTTCGCCACCATGTTGTGGACATCCCGTAGCATGACGTTTTTGCCTACATCGATTATCAGAGAAATATAAGAAAACATGTGAAAGCAGTAGCAGAGCTTGTCGGCGCACCTGTCTTCTTTTGAAGGTACTGCATGATCAACTTTGGTTTCGACCCGGCAGCCTGGAGTTCGTCGACGAAGGCAAGAAGAGCAGGGTTATCCACGCGTCGATTTGAGGCATGATTCATGTAAATAGCCTTCGACACCTTGTGGTTATGCTCAACGCTACAGGCAGTGATCCGCACCATAAATTTTTGAACGTCTTCGGCCCCATTCCATGAAACGGCGGCTTTAATGTTTGCCTTGCATCCCGTACTCTTTTCGAAGTAACTCTTCCGGATTCCTTCTCCTCGACTCTTATGGTTCCAGCGATGAGTGCACACTAACTTAATCCAGAAGTTGCCAAAATTCTCCGGAATTAAGCGTTCAGCTCCGTCGCCAACGCCACCATCGTCACCTCCTTGTTGCCCAAGCAGAACCTTACCAGCGCGACTCGCCGCTCGCTCCTAAATCTCGCGGTTACGCTTCGCTACCGACGTTGATGTGCGTTGGCGGAAGATCTGGTGTGTTTGTGCTTGATACTGCGCAATGTACGCATTGAAATCATCCCAATTGTCGTGCCATTCGACATCGACCGGGGGTGGCGTCCAAGTGGACGACGGAACATGCAGCTCGGGTTCACTATCACTCATAACTGCATGGAGAACATAAACAAAAGAACAAGTTAGTCGGTAATCCATATACATGCCGTCTGGGCTGCACTGACCTTCGGGGTGCACTGACTTGCGCTGGAAGAGGGCGATTTTCGAATGATAGGCTGAGAAATGCCAGGATGGGTGAAAGGGGGGAGAGGGGGTGTCATTTTTTATAAATATGGGATCCTAAAATTTGGAGTCAGCGGTATTTTACCTGGATAAATTACGTGCGCATACAGTTTGGTTTCGTTTAGATACGATTTTGCTCGGTACCTCTAACCAGTCTCTTGATTTATTGGAGCTTACTCTGTCTTACGTCCTAGTCTGCATCCAATCATTTGGTGCATCCAATCATGGACTCGTCCAATCATCCTGTTCGTCCAATCATCTGTTTGCGCATACATCCGTTTGCGCAATTGACTTACCGTAAACATCGCGGGGTCCTTGGAAACCGGTTTTACTGGTATGCCGAAGCTGGACGAGACGCCTTCTTGACAACAGTCCGCACCGCCACCTTGCTCTTTGCGCTTCATGTCCTCATGCAGCAGCCGAGCCGTCACTAGTTCCCACGACAGTGAGTCAGCTCTCGACTCCAACGCCGTGATGAGGAACTGGTACGACTCGCTTAGACTTGCCAGAAGCGTGATCACCAAGTCGTCCTCGCTGACCGGAGCGCCCACTGCGTCGAGCTGCTCCGCCAGCGTCTTGATCTTGTTGATGTGCTCCAGCACATCATCACCTTCTTCCATCATCGTAGTGAAGAAACGTCGACGAAGGAAGAGCTTGTTCGCCAAACTCTTCTTTTCGAAGTGTCCTTCCAGCCTTGACCAGGCATCATGCGCACCATTCACCGACCGAACCAACGGCAGCTGCGAATCCTCCATCGCGAGACAGATAATCGCCAGCGCCTTGCGCGACTTCCGCTTGAACGTCGCTTGGTCCAACGCGGTAGCGCAGTGCTCCATCTTCAGTTCGCCACTGACGACTTCCCACAGGTCGCGCTCTTCCAGCACCATCTGCATCTTAAGCTTCCACGTGTGAAAGTTGGTTCCGTCGAACTTGTTGATGCGGGCGGTCGTTGAAGTGGCGTCCATGGCGTAGGCGTAGTCTTGGGCAGAGTCTGCGGGGCTTGGGCTCATAACCAAAAGAAAGGTCGTTTGTGCACTAGATGATAAAATGCAAAGTGATTGATTTATTGGAGCTTACTCTGTCTTACGTCCTAGTCTGCATCCAATCATTTGGTGCATCCAATCATGGACTCGTCCAATCATCCTGTTCGTCCAATCATCTGTTTGCGCATACATCCGTTTGCGCAATTGACTTACCGTAAACAGCGCGGGGTCCTTGGAAACCGGTTTTACTGGTATGCCGAAGCTGGACGAGACGCCTTCTTGACAACAGTTCTCATCTCGCATGACATCTCGCTGACGGGAGGCGCGATCCTGCCGTCCGGTCAGGTCGCGGATCTCGACCGCCTGATCAGCCAACAAGAGTCGTAGGTCCTGCGACCGAGAGGCCGCACGGTGCTCCCACCCCTGGATCTCCATAGCCTGGTCATGGACTTGGGCTCGCAAGGTCTGAAGTTGGGTAGTGTGTAGAGACGCAGCTTGGTCTTGGGCATCTTGATCCGTCTGGAGCTCCGCCGTCAGGGTTTGCACCTGATCGGAAAGAGCCTGGGCTAGAACCCGCAGATCGGTGGGCGACATAGAAGACGGACTGGCCGGAGGTGTGGTGGATGGGACCTTGCCCGACGATTTGCCGGTACGCTTGGCGGGAGACATGTGTCGCGAAGGGGAGAAAGCGGTTGTGGATGCTGGTGATGCACGTCGTGGACGCTGTTGTGCAGCGCCGACAACGTACAGGAGGCGATTGTGGTGAAGTGCTTTCTCAGAAATAAGAGAATGGGCCTGACGCGGGGTCACTATCCCGAATCAGTGACAATTTCAAGTGATTAGAAAGGATTTGGGTTGGTGGCACGGATGCAAGTTGCCGGTGGTGGATTAGCCATGACGAGCAGCACCCCGTATGAAATGACGATGGATCTGGTATGAGCGATGTACGAGAAGGCAAGATCCACCAAGATTTACCTCGGATCCACCCTTACCTGGATTCACTTAAATGGATATGGAATATACTATACAAGAGTGGATCGGGTGTGGATCTTATGAAGGAAGGATGGTCGGTGCCCTCTGAAGGTGGATCTAGTAGCCACGGCTAATGAGGAGTCAAGATCCACCGCGAGGTACCCCGGATCCCATACTTCCGAGTTCGGATCCATGGAGGGAGGATCCCGCCTTGAGGGACCTGGATCCAGGGTATAGGGATGATGGGTGCAGTGGATCTCGAACTTTCGTGGGACAATGGAGATCACAGACGGTTGCGAGATGAGGTTGGATGATTAGAGAGCTCAGATCCACGACGAGTGTACACTTACAGTGAAGTGGATCCAAGCGACCTGGATCCGGATGAGTGTACCCATAATAGGGTGACCATAATGATTACGTCATATATCCGGTAGATCTGAAGATAACACAGCTGGGATGATGGGTCAAGGGAAGAAGGGACATGCAGCCGAGCCTGGTAAGGGATTTAGCAGATGAAAGACATAGAAGGTAGAAACCCAGGCAGGTATAGGCTTAAATATCAATACAGACTCCAATTTGCACAGTGACACGCAAGTGCCTTCCTGCCCTCAAGAACCGGAACTACATTGGCCGTACGAGCTCCGAGAAGGTTGGGAATTGCGAATCTAGTGTTGGTAGTGATAACTGGATAATACGTTGGCCAGATCCTACAACCTAGTGAGCTTTTCCTATACACGTGCAGATCCGACAGGTTAACCGAATTTACTACTTGGTCGGTTACACCCTAGAGGTTCTCAACTCTCAAGATCCCGTCACAGGAGGCGGCAAGTACAACGCAAAGGAAAACGCAAAGGCAAGGGACACCCGCAAGGCAACCCTACGGCCAGATCCACGATCTAGGCCCCGGATCCATAAGCTCGAATATTCGCTTAGGATTCGAAACAATCCACGGACGCAGAGTGAAGATTTTCCACTGCTGCTCCACCTTATCCCCACGTCTCGCCAAGACACTCAAGCGTCACCACTTGAACTCTTCGGAACTTACCGAGAGAGCAAGATCCCGCCCTACCGACGGGTACACAAGGTGAGGAAAGTTCAGCAGAACACGGATCATCGGGGGACCCCTTCCGTTAGTCGGTGTCTGGGCGCAGTTGGTAAGTTGGATCCGGCAATCTCGCAGATTTTACTGATCCCGCTACACCACAAATGCGGTGTCGAGGTGGAGAGAGAGGCCGAGCGTCAGGATCTCGTTACGTTGAACCGACTAGACGAAGTGGTGGTAGTTGGTTCCGAAAAAAGGACAGTCCAGGTAATGGCTGTCACTAGGTCCAGAGGAAGGATTGGATCCAGCCCCCAGATTCTCGACGAAGCATTTGTGAAGGGGATCCGCATTGAGCGGATCCTCAAAGCACAGAACAAAGAAGCGTGGATCTTGGGACTAAAGAAGTATCTGATGGGGGATGTACGAGACCTGAGTCGGGAGGATACTAAATCCTACAGTATTATCGCTACGGATTACGCAGTGGATCTGAATGACTTGCTCTTCTATTGTCCCCCTACGAAGAGAGTCAACGAGGATCGGGATGGATTGATGAGACTGGTGATGCCGGAAACCTTACAACAGGATGTCCTACATGTTGTCAAGAAGGCGTCTCGTCCAGCTTCGGCATACCAGTAAAACCGGTTTCCAAGGACCCCGCGATGTTTACGGTAAGTCAATTGCGCAAACGGATGTATGCGCAAACAGATGATTGGACGAACAGGATGATTGGACGAGTCCATGATTGGATGCACCAAATGATTGGATGCAGACTAGGACGTAAGACAGAGTAAGCTCCAATAAATCAATCACTTTGCATTTTATCATCTAGTGCACAAACGACCTTCCTTTTGTTTCTTACCGGTCCATACTTGGTGCGGTGACTTGTCATGGCTGATGGCAGCATGATGCGCTGCACCATGCCAAGCTGGACAAGTGTTTCTGGGGTGAAGCGGCGATGACGGCCATCTACGTGAAGAACCGCCTGCCGTCACCAAAGATCGAGTGCAAGACTCCGTTCGAGATTGTGTACAAGTCCGCGCCGAGTGTGAAACACATGCGCGTCTTCGGCTGTCGAGCTTTCATCTTAACTCCGAAGGAGAAACGGCTCAAGTGGGATCCAAAGGCTCGCGCCGGATTGTTCCTGGGCTACGAAGAAGTATTCAAGGCGTATCGACTTTATGACATCGAGGCGGGGCAGGTGGTTATCAGTCGCGATGTCAACTTCGATGAATCGACCTTTGGACTTTCAGAGCCAATTTCCGATGAAGACGTCGACGACCTGGACTTCGAATCTCGACATCGACAATGACGGTTCGCGTCAGACGGAGCACAGGCAGGCGGGAAAGCGCAAGAGCCGCCCGAGTGACGAAGATGAATCTACCACAAGACCGCGAACTACGCGTCATCGACCCGGACTGGAAGAAGCAAGTGCGCCGACCAATTCGTCTTCACGTCGAGCAGACGTAAACGAAGAAGAAAAGGCTGGAGATCAAGATGAAGAATCGACTTCCCCCGTGTTTTGGCGTGCAAGTGCCAACGCAGTCGAAGCTGCGGTGGACTTATCGGAGCCAGCGACTTTCCAAGAGGCGGTGAACGGCCCCGACCAAGTGCACTGGCGCAAAGCAATTCGTGCTGAGCTCAAGTCGATGCGACTTCGAGGAGTGTTCCGTGCTGCTAAGTTGCCGAACGGACAACGCGCTATTGGTACCAAGTGGGTGTTCAAGATCAAGCGCAAAGCGGACGGATCGATCGAGAAGCACAAGGCACGCCTCGTGGCCAAGGGCTTCAAGCAAAAGTACGGCATCGACTACACTGAGACGTTCTCGCCGGTTGTCAAGTACGTGACATTGCGCATGGTAATCGCTTTGGCCAAGTACTTTGGCTGGCCGCTAGACCAACTAGACGTGGTGACGGCATTCCTGTACGGCGTGATGAGGGAGATCGTGTTTTGCGTGGTTCCCGAAGGTGTCGAGCTCGACGGTGACTTCGACTGCCTGGAATTGGTGAAGGCCATTTACGGTCTAAAAAAAGCTTCGCGCGTGTGGAACGAGACTTTCGACGAGTTCGTATGCTCTATCGGCTTTCAAGTTTCGGCCTTTGACCCGTGCCTCTACATCAAAGTTGTTGATGGCCACTGTGTACTCATACTGGTCTACGTCGACGATGTCCTGGTCACCGGAAGCTCACCCGAGCTGATCTCACGCACGAAGAACGACCTCAAGACACGCTTCGAAATGACTGACAGCGGCAAGTGTGTGTTCGTCCTTGGGATCGAATTGGTAGACGGTCCGGACGGCAGCGTGACGATGAGCCAACGGCGTTATGTGGATGACATCCTGAAGCGCTTTGGTATGGACGAGTGCAAGGCTGTGGTAAGTCCGGTGGATATAAGCACTCGACTGGTTCCAAGCGACGCGGCGACCAAGGTACAAGCTCCGTTTCGCGAAGCTGTTGGTGCACTAATGCACCTGATGACCGCGACGCGTCCAGATATTGCGTACGCGGTGGGCTATGTGTCGCGCTTCATGGAGAATCCCCAAGAAGAACACTGGGTTGCGGTCAAGCGCATCTTTCGCTACCTGCAAGGCACCAAGACGCATGGAATCTGCTACAAACCGGGTAACAACATCGACTTTCGCGGATACTCTGACGCAGACTGGGCTGGTGACCTCGCGGACCGCAAGTCGACTTCCGGCTACACGTTCATGCTGATGGGTGCGCCAGTGAGCTGGGGTAGCAAGAAGCAGTCAAGTGTTTCGCTGTCTACGAGCGAAGCGGAGTACATCGCGCTAAGTCTGGCAATTCAAGAAGGCAAGTGGATTCATCGCCTACTGTGCGAGATATTAGCAGCTGCCAATGAGACTGGACCCGACCTCAAGATCCAAGAAGACAACCAGTCGTGCATCAAGATGACAAAGAATCCTGTGAACCACGGCCGCGCCAAGCACATCGACATCAAGTACCACCACATTCGCGATGAAGTCAAGCGTGGTGAAGTCAAGCTCGAGTATTGCGAGACTTCTGTGATGCTGGCTGACATCATGACGAAGGCGCTCCCAGGGCCTCGTCACATGGACCTAGCAGCGGCTCTTGGTATCCACGCGTGTTCGCATTGAGGGGGCGTATTGAGGGTTGCTGGTCTTGGTACTGTGTACCAGTTGTACTTATTAACCGGTCAACCTGAACCGGTCCAATACGATCCCGCTGTGATTATGGTACGTTGTTGATGCCACCAATGATTGGACGAGTAGAATGATTGGATGACCTAGGTAGTGAGGACAGTGTAAGCCCCGATAAATCAATCACTTTCGAATCTTCCTTCTTCCGCTCAAGTGCCTTCACTCCGGTCTCCGCACCAAGTGCAGAAGTCACTCCGTTCAGTCCCAAGCTTCGTTCCAACACCTCTACACCGTTAACAATTTCCATCTGAAGAAGTGTATTCGTGCTGAAATGGTGAAGCGTGAGTATGGAGGACCCTCGAGCTTTGACAAAGACCAAGTGGAGGATGCTGTCGACATGATGAGACTTGCTGCTTCTCCAGAGGAGTACATTAAATATCTGAAGTACATGTACTTCCTGCTCGATAGAGTTCAGCTTCAAGACAGCGACACTATTCCAGAGCCTAAGCACCCTTTCTTGGAATATTTCATGCGAAATTAAGACTCTATGAAGGAACGATGGGTGCTATATGCGCGTTCTGATGTACCCCATCTGGGGAATCACACAAACAACAGGTACAATGGCTTTCGGAATGCTGCTTCTAAATTAGTACTGAACTTGGGCCGTTTTACCACAGACTGGAATCATCGTGGGGTCATATCAAGGATATTTTAAGGGCAGACATGGCGTTGGATGAATGCGTCGATACCTTGATGTTCTTACAAGCCGTTGCCGAGATGGAGTACGCCAAGAAGATAACTGATGTTGGTCAGATGCGCTACGAAGGTGCAGATGAAGAATTGAAAATTCTTGCCCGTGATGTAAGTCCCTATGCGTACCGGCTAATTGAGCAGCAGTACTGGATGTCCAAGGATAGAAAGACCCATTACGAGATAAAGGAACTGCAACCAAGGTTGTTTCTTCTAACTGGAGACAACCGTACAAGTGTATATCACGTGGATACTTCGGTACGTGAACCAGTGGAACTTTATCTGTAATCCCTATCTAATTGAATGTGTTTATTGAGGTGCCTTTAGCGATATCAGTGCTCGTGTGTGTTTATGCGAACAATGCTTTACCATGCCGCCACGTCATGTATTGGCGTCTAATGAACGACAAGACTGCTATTCCTATTCGCAATATCGCGTCTCGGTGGCAGTTGGTGTGCAAACTAAATCAACCAGCCGCTGAAGAAAATATCCCAGACACTAACTTTGCGTGCAAGGCTTTTCAAATCTGCGATTCTGCAATGGCAGCAAGGAATCATCAGGTGCTGAACGATTCCACAAAATACAAGCATGCGTTCCAACGCGGAATGAGTATTGCCGATATCATGAGCAGAAATGGAACTCACGTTTTTGGAGAGATGATGGTAGCATTGGAGAAATTCGAGGAGGTGATCAAGGATGGAGTAGCTCCGTTTGTCGAACGCGTAGACGATCGCGTTGAACCGCTGTCTCAGGTGGCTTTACTGCCTTTTTCGTTCGAAAACAATGATTCTGCACGCGATGATACCACAACGGTCTCCTACTCTCTGACGGCTTTAAAGTGTGACCACAGTGATGACGAGCAAGCTCCGACGCAGCGTGCAGCGATACCTAAGGAAACCCAAACACATCCAGTTACAGAGCAGAAAGTGTTGAGTACCTCTGCAGTACCTCCAGTCACCGAGCCTGAAATGCTGGATACTTCTACTGTACCTCCATTCACTGAGCAAGTATCGGGTGCTGGTTTTGTATCTCCAGTCACCAAGCAAGATGTATTGGCTACTTCTACTGTACCTTCAGTTACAGGAAATACAAGTGGAGATCGGGTGGGTGTCATTCATGGAGATCCGCACAGTGAGAAACCGAGTATAGTCAAGCGGGATCATCCCAGTAGTTCGTCTGACTCATCTGGATCCGTCATCGTATCGAAGAGCGCCAAAAGCAGAGGGCGCCCAAAAGTGAGAAAGAATCAAGGGAAAGCCGAGAAGCGACAGCGTGTCGCCCGCGGTAAGGAAGCTGCGTCCCGACTCGTGCAGGGGACATTGGTGCCGGTTCCGAGTGTACGGAACATCGTGAAGTTTCTAGACAACGACTATACCTACGAAGCTGCGAAGCGGATACTACCCACGCTCACAATCCGGGAAGTTCCAACGTCAAAAAAGGCGATCGCTGGTATCTACACGAAAGACAAGTGCACTACTGATATTTGGTGTGTCTTCTCTCGCGAATTTGTGGAAAAGGCTCAAATGGCAATCAAAGGGTTCAGGAAGGATGACTGTGAAGAAGACAGCGTCGGCGTGCGTGTGTCACGTTTTGGAATCTTTATGCTTAAAGATATCAAGGCAATGGATCGGTGGCACACGTGCATGAAGCTTCTAGCGCAGACAGAGGATGCTATGAATTGGGCCGTAAACACCAGCGTTAAGCGCATCACAATTCCAGATGAACTGTCTGATGGAGTTGCTACCGAACCAAAAGAGTGTGAAAATGCAATCAAGCAGCTTATGCTTCGAGGCGGACGCGTGACATCGTTTGGCAGTGTACCGTATCGATCCCTACTGGCATTTTGTGGGAGTTCATGGCTTGACGACAATTGTATGGGGCACGGGATAGCGCTGCTACACCGTGAGCATCCTGATGTTGGCGTCGTCAACCCTCTCTTCCTGCGTTTCCAGCTCCGAGAGCAGCAGCTTACGACTGTCAAAGCCGGCAACCCGTTTGCGAAAACAAACAAGATAGTGCTGATACCGTTGCATATCGACAACAACCACTGGTGCGGTGCTGTGATCGATTTTCGGAGAGAGACCCGGAGAATCACGCTCTTTGACCCGCTTCAAGCGTCGAAGGCAAAGTACTACGACATCTGTGAAGCCCAACTGAAGAGTATTTTTGGAGAACTATGTTCCCTTCTGACAATCAAGCCAGAAACACGTTCACGACAGCCAGATGGATCAAGTTGCGGTGTAGCTGTCCTTATGTTTTTCGAGTGCTACCTCAGAGGAATTCCACTGCCAGCCAAACCAACCTTAGCATTCATACGATTTTTAAGGCTCCGTTACATGCTGAAATGTCTGATGTAGCTACATTTAGTCTTGCCAAATTTATTCATGCACATTAATGCTTCACTGTCTCGCTCCTGACCTAGTATTCGGTGAGGTGCATTGCTGTCACTGAGAGTTTTCTAATCTAACGACAGGTGATGATCCCAATGTGCGATGGTTAGCTGATCATACATGAGGTCTAGGTCATCCACTGGATGGACTTGCAGGTGATTGCAGCGTTGGACATGGACGAAAAGCGATCAGCTCACAACTTGCTCGATTACCGGTAAATGCAGAATGTTTCCTTGCCTTCAAGGAAGCTTATACGCGCACCAGGCGTGTGTGTGGCCTGAAAAGACCAGATCCGGCCGCACTTTGGCCAGCAACTCCGTCGACAGCTCGCGAGAGAGAACGTGGTGGTGCGTTTCGTACTTGAAACCCGGGTGCTCATAGGTGACGTGGCCCGCTTCGCGCAGCCGTTCTTCTCCACACTGGAGGTCGTCAACACGGAAGAGCGGCAGGTGTGTGAGCAACACTACACTGCCAGTCGTTCGCGCTCGAAGGTCCCCAAAGTTGACGCTCTCCAGGAACCTGCACAAGCAGAAGGAGAAGAAAAGAAAATCGTTCGCTCAGATCTCCAGCTTGAACACTTGAAAAACTGCAATTGCTACCTCTTAGCCTCCGTCTTGACTGCTCGACTAGCCACATCCGCGTCCAGCGCCATCGTATTCAGCCTCACAAATGTGTGGCCTCCGATTTCGTCAATCCGGTTCGCCTCCCAGAACGTGACTTCGTAGCGCTTCAAGTCCTCAATCCTCATGTCCCGTCCGAACGAGGTATCATGGTTGCCGACCTGTCAAAAATCCTGTCAGCAATTGCAACCTCTTGTAGCTCCAAACTAGTCGCACCAAGTACAGCGTCTTTAAGGGCAAAAAGCTGGAAAAGACCCGAAAGAACCGCCCAGCGTATTCGCCGTAATCCGCATATGACGTCCAACGATTCCCCTCATCGAATTGGTCGCCGAGTACCAGCGCCACATCGGGTTTGTGCACGTCCACAGCCGCTCGGGCGGCTATATGCACCTGCCAGTCCACCCAGAGACGCTCGAGCCATGAGCGCCTCCTCTTACCCAGCAGATGCACGTCCGTCACCACCAGTCCGCCTACAAGTAAATGAATGCTCCCCGTGAAACATTAAGTCTTGTGTACCTTCAAGCAACACATCAGTACAACAAGTCACATTCATGCAACGTGCATGACTGGATCCACGAGAGCCACACGATCTAATGTCTACAAACGATGTAATTTTTACAATCAACTGCCAATAAAATACCGAATATTACCGCTCTGAATTGTAATCGGTACCTGTAGGACTGGAGGCACTCGGACCATGTGCCCCTAACTCTCGCTTAAGTACGAGCTGCTCGGTACCTTTAACAACGCTCATAAATCAATCACTTTGCATTTTATCATCTAGTGCACAAACGACCTTCCTTTTGGTTATGAGCCCAAGCCCCGCAGACTCTGCCCAAGACTACGCCTACGCCATGGACGCCACTTCAACGACCGCCCGCATCAACAAGTTCGACGGAACCAACTTTCACACGTGAGAGCTCAAGATGCAGATGGTGCTGGAAGAGCGCGACCTGTGGGAAGTCGTCAGTGGCGAACTGAAGATGGAGCACTGCGCTACCGCGTTGGACCAAGCGACGTTCAAGCGGAAGTCGCGCAAGGCGCTGGCGATTATCTGTCTCGCGATGGAGGATTCGCAGCTGCCGTTGGTTCGGTCGGCGAATGGTGCGCATGATGCCTGGTCAAGGCTGGAAGGACACTTCGAGAAGAAGAGTTTGGCGAACAAGCTCTTCCTTCGTCGACGTTTCTTCACCACGATGATGGAAGAAGGTGATGATGTGCTGGAGCACATCAACAAGATCAAGACGCTGGCGGAGCAGCTCGACGCAGTGGGCGCTCCGGTCAGCGAGGACGACTTGGTGATCACGCTTCTGGTAAGTCTAAGCGATTCGTACCAGTTCCTCATCACGGCGTTGGAGTCGAGAGCTGACTCACTGTCGTGGGAACTAGTGACGGCTCGGCTGCTGCATGAGGACATGAAGCGCAAAGAGCAAGGTGGCGGTGCGGACGGCGCCGCGCACGGTCAAGCGTTCATGACGAGTGACAACGGTAAGCGTAAGGGACGACAGGCGCCAAAGACAAGCGCGTGTCACTACTGCGGCGAACAAAAACATTGGATCGCCAAGTGTCCGGTGAGGATTCGTGAAAATGCGGAGCGACAGAGGCCGCAACGAGCAAACGTCGCGCGCGATGAAGAAGAATCGGGCGAGTTTCTCTTCTTGGCTGGTGGTGGGAGCAAGACCACTAAGTCAAGTGACAAGTGGCTGGTCGACTCGGGTGCGACGCAGCACATGACGTACTCGAAGGAGTACATGAAGAACTACAAGAAGATGTCTCCGGTGGACGTACATCTCGCGGACGATGGTGTGGTTCAGGCAGTCGGGACTGGCGACATCGTGATGTCCATGAAGACTCCACGGGGGACCAAGAAGGGTGTGCTCACGAATGTGTGGCACATTCCTAAGCTGTCACGCAACCTCTTCTCGGTTGATCGCTTCACCAAGGATGTTGGTCCCGTGACGTTCGAGACGGATGGGTGTTTTGCGGAAGCAAAGGGTCTCAACTGGAAGCTCGGCGCGCGTGAAGGCAAAGGGCTGTTCAAGCTGTGCATGACACCAGTTGTGCCCGACGAGGCCAATGCGGTAAGCTCGAAGGATCGCAAAGGGGACACCACATCGTACCTCTGGCATCTTCGACTTGGTCACATTGGCCATGGCGGTCTAGACGCCATCGTCAAAAAGGACTACGGTGCAGGCATCAACATGACGTCGGTGAAACAGTGGGAGCTGTGCGACGGATGTGCACTCGGCAAGCAAACGCGAGTGAGCTACATGTCCAAGTCACCCAACCACGCCAAGAAACTGCTAGAAATCGTTCACAGTGATGTGTGTGGTCCCATGCAGACGTCGACATTCAGTGGCAAACGCTACTTTGTCACGTTCATCGACGAGTACTCGCACTTCTGTGTGGTGTATTTGCTCCGGAACAAGTCAGAAGTGGCCGACAAGTTTGCTGAGTTTGTCGCATTTGCGGAAACACAGACCGGCAAAGTCGTCAAGACGCTTCGTAGTGACAACGGTGGCGAGTACACGTCGGGCGAGATGGCTAAGTTCTGCAAGCGTCGTGGTATCGTGCAGAAGTTTACACCTCCGTACACGCCTCAACTAAACGGTGTCGCCGAGCGGATGAACTGGACGCTGGTGGAATGTGCGCGCTGCATGTTGGAGCATGCTGGTTTGGCCAAGTCGTATTGGGGTGAAGCGGTAATGACCGCTGCGTTTCTACGTAACCGGTGTCCCACACGTGCCATCAGCCATGACAAGTCACCGCACCAAGTATGGACCGGTAAGAAACCACTGCTGGCGAACCTGAAGGTGTTCGGTTGCCATGCGTATGTGACGGTTCCGAAGCAGAAACGCACCAAGTTGGACGCTCGAGCAGTGAAGTGTCGGTTTCTGGGGTACTCGGAACACGAGAAAGCGTATCGTTTCGAAGAGATCAAGAGCGGTCGTGTGCTAGTAAGCCGCGATGCGCAGTTCATGGAAGACGTCTTCGACGGAGGGAGACGCAGCCACGTTGAAGATGACATCGTGGAGCTTCAAGAAGAAGAAGTTACGGATCAAGAAGCATCGTCCGAGGATGAGACGATGGGAGACACTGCGCCGCGTCAAGAATTTGAGTCCGGCAGCAAGCGACACCAGCGAACGCAGTCGTTGGAGGAAGCGGTAGAGATCCCGCGGAGCAAGCGACAGAGTCGGCCGCAGACGCTGGAGGAGATGTCAGCGGTCGCAAGTGGTCGAGAAGAAGATTTCGAAGCGGCCTACGTTGTGGATTCAGTGGGAGAAATAGCGACTACGTTCAAGTCGGCGATGGAATCCAGCAACGCGGCCAAGTGGAAGGAAGCGTGCAACTCAGAAGTCGACTCTCTTCGCAAGAACAAGACATGGTCGTTGGTGCCATTGCCCCAAGGTCGAAAGGCAATCGGTTGTCGTTGGGTGTTTCGCATCAAGGAGAACCAAGCGGGAGAGATCGAGCGGTTCAAGGCACGACTCGTGGCCAAGGGATTTTCGCAGAAGTACGGCATTGACTACGAAGAAACCTTCGCGCCAGTCGCCAAGTTCACGTCGATCAGGATCCTGCTCAGTCTGGCGGCCAAGTACAATCTGACGGTGCACCAGATGGATGTCAAGACGGCGTTCCTAAACGGGCTGCTTGACGAAGATATCTACATGGTGCAACCGGATGGTTACACGGATGAAGAACATCCTGACTATGTCTGCCATCTCAAGCGCTCGCTCTACGGTCTTAAGCAGTCGCCACGAATGTGGAACCAGACCATTGACAAGCTCATGCTGAAGCTGGGGTTCAAGAAGTGTGAAGCCGATCACTGCATCTACGTCAAGTGGGATGACCAAGACATGATCTTCGTGGCTCTCTACGTCGAATCTGGTCCTCGCCAGTAACAACGACGAGCTGCTCAAGTCGACGAAGAAGGCCTTAAGTGAACGCTTCGACATGACGGACTTGGGTTGCCTCAAGTACTTCCTCGGTATGGAGATCGATCAAGATGCGACTTCAGGAAAAGTGTCGGTGCGTCAGACCAAGTTTGCGAAGGACATCCTGGAGAAGTTTGGCATGGAGAACAGTAACCCTGTCAAGACCCCTCAAGACCCAGGACTCAAGTTGACCAAGGCCATGTGCGAAGGAGGATGCAACCATAAAGAGACCATGGCCAAGGTGCCTTATCGCAATGCTGTCGGCTGCCTGATGTACCTCATGGTTGGAACTCGACCGGACCTCGCTGCGGCAGTGGGAGTTCTTAGCCAGTTCGCGGCGGACCCGTGTCCCACATACTGGCAAGCACTCAAGCGCGTCTTCCGCTACATTCAAGGTACGAAGACGCACGGCATCGAGTTTCAAGAAACAAGTGAAGAAGGACTCCAAGGCTACTCGGATGCGGATTGGGCTGGTGACGTCGAGACTCGACGCAGTACAAGCGGCTACGCGTTCATGATGAACGGCGGATGCATTAGTTGGAGAAGCAAGAAGCAGCGCACGGTGGCGCTGTCATCGACGGAGGCGGAGTACATGGCGTTAACGGAAGCTGCTCAAGAAGCGATCTGGCTCAAGGCATTCCTGTGTGAACTCGGCGAAATGAAGAACGAGAATTCTGTCATGATTTTCGAGGACAATCAAGGGTCGATTGCGCTGGCCAAGAACCCCGAGTTTCACAAGCGCACCAAGCACATCGACATTCGCTACCACTTCGTGCGCGAGAAGATTGATGATGGCCAAGTGGTGTTGCAGTACTGCTTGACGAAGGACATGAAGGCGGATCTGATGACCAAGCCGATCACCGCGGTGCAGTTCGAATATCTTCGCAACAAGCTGGGTATCAAGCCACCAAGCGCGGTCGAGTCGAGTGGGAGTGTTGTCAAGAAGGCGTCTCGTCCAGCTTCGGCATACCAGTAAAACCGGTTTCCAAGGACCCCGCGATGTTTACGGTAAGTCAATTGCGCAAACAAATGTATGCGCAAACAGATGATTGGACGAACAGGATGATTGGACGAGTCCATGATTGGATGCACCAAATGATTGGATGCAGACTAGGACGTAAGACAGAGTAAGCTCCAATAAATCAATCACTTTGCATTTTATCATCCAGTGCACAAACGACCTTCCTTTTGATTATGAGCCCAAGCCCCGCAGACTCTGCCCAAGACTACGCCTACGCCATGGACGCCACTTCAACGACCGCCCGCATCAACAAGTTCGACGGAACCAACTTTCACACGTGGAAGTTCAAGATGCAGATGGTGCTGGAAGAGCGCGACCTGTGGGAAGTCGTCAGTGGCGAACTGAAGATGGAGCACTGCGCTACCGCGTTGGACCAAGCGACGTTCAAGCGGAAGTCGCGCAAGGCGCTGGCGATCATCTGTCTCGCGACGGAGGATTCGCAGCTGCCGTTGGTTCGGTCGGCGAATGGTGCGCATGATGCCTGGTCAAGGCTGGAAGGACACTTCGAGAAGAAGAGTTTGGCGAACAAGCTCTTCCTTCGTCGACGTTTCTTCACCACGATGATGGAAGAAGGTGATGATGTGCTGGAGCACATCAACAAGATCAAGACGCTGGCGGAGCAGCTCGACGCAGTGGGCGCTCCGGTCAGCGAGGACGACTTGGTAATCACGCTTCTGGTAAGTCTAAGCGAGTCGTACCAGTTCCTCATCACGGCGTTGGAGTCGAGAGCTGACTCACTGTCGTGGGAACTAGTGACGGCTCGGCTGCTGCATGAGGACATGAAGCGCAAAGAGCAAGGTGGCGGTGCGGACGGCGCCGCGCACGGTCAAGCGTTCATGACGAGTGACAACGGTAAGCGTAAGGAGCGACAGGCGCCAAAGACAAGCGCGTGTCACTACTGCGGCGAACAAGGACATTGGATCGCCAAGTGTCCGGTGAGGATTCGTGAAAATGCGGAGCGACAGAGGCCGCAACGAGCAAACGTCGCGCGCGATGAAGAAGAATCGGGCGAGTTTCTCTTCTTGGCTGGTGGTGGGAGCAAGACCACTAAGTCAAGTGACAAGTGGCTGGTCGACTCGGGTGCGACGCAGCACATGACGTACTCGAAGGAGTACATGAAGAACTACAAGAAGATGTCTCCGGTGGACGTACATCTCGCGGACGATGGTGTGGTTCAGGCAGTCGGGACCGGCGACATCGTGATGTCCATGAAGACTCCACGGGGGACCAAGAAGGGTGTGCTCACGAATGTGTGGCACATTCCTAAGCTGTCAAGCAACCTCTTCTCGGTTGGTCGCTTCACCAAGGATGTTGGTCCCGTGACGTTCGAGACGGATGGGTGTTTTGCGGAAGCAAAGGGTCTCAACTGGAAGCTCGGCGCGCGTGAAGGCAAAGGGCTGTTCAAGCTGTGCATGACACCAGTTGTGCCCGACGAGGCCAATGCGGCAAGCTCGAAGGATCGCAAAGGGGACACCACATCGTACCTCTGGCATCTTCGACTTGGTCACATTGGCCATTGCGGTCTAGACGCCATCGTCAAAAAGGACTACGGTGCAGGCATCAACATGACGTCGGTGATACAGTGGGAGCTGTGCGACGGATGTGCACTCGGCAAGCAAACGCGAGTGAGCTACATGTCCAAGTCACCCAACCACGCCAAGAAACTGCTGGAAATCGTTCACAGTGATGTGTGTGGTCCCATGCAGACGTCGACATTCAGTGGCAAACGCTACTTTGTCACGTTCATCGACGAGTACTCGCACTTCTGTGTGGTGTATTTGCTCCGGAACAAGTCAGAAGTGGCCGACAAGTTTGCTGCGCTCGTCGCATTTGCGGAAACACAGACCGGCAAAGTCGTCAAGACGCTTCGTAGTGACAACGGTAGCGAGTACACGTCGGGCGAGATGGCTAAGTTCTGCAAGCGTCGTGGTATCGTGCAGAAGTTTACACCTCCGTACACGCCTCAACTAAACGGTGTCGCCGAGCGGATGAACCGGACGCTGGTGGAATGTGCGCGCTGCATGTTGGAGCATGCTGGTTTGGCCAAGTCGTATTGGGGTGAAGCGGTAATGACCGCTGCGTTTCTACGTAACCGGTGTCCCACACGTGCCATCAGCCATGACAAGTCACCGCACCAAGTATGGACCGGTAAGAAACCACTGCTGGCGATCCTGAAGGTGTTCGGTTGCCATGCGTATGTGACGGTTCCGAAGCAGAAACGCACCAAGTTGGACGCTCGAGCAGTGAAGTGTCGGTTTCTGGGGTACTCGGAACACGAGAAAGCGTATCGTTTCGAAGAGATCAAGAGCGGTCGTGTGCTAGTAAGCCGCGATGCGCAGTTCATGGAAGACGTCTTCGACGGAGGGAGACGCAGCCACGTTGAAGATGACATCGTGGAGCTTCAAGAAGAAGAAGTTACGGATCAAGAAGCATCGTCCGAGGATGAGACGATGGGAGACACTGCGCCGCGTCAAGAATTTGAGTCCGGCAGCAAGCGACACCAGCGAACGCAGTCGTTGGAGGAAGCGGTAGAGATCCCGCAGAGCAAGCGACAGAGTCGGCCGCAGACGCTGGAGGAGATGTCAGCGGTCGCAAGTGGTCGAGAAGAAGATTTCGAAGCGGCCTACGTTGTGGATTCAGTGGGAGAAATGCCGACTACGTTCAAGTCGGCGATGGAATCCAGCAACGCGGCCAAGTGGAAGGAAGCGTGCAACTCAGAAGTCGATTCTCTTCGCAAGAACAAGACATGGTCGTTGGTGCCATTGCCCCAAGGTCGAAAGGCAATCGGTTGTCGTTGGGTGCTTCGCATCAAGGAGAACCAAGCGGGAGAGATCGAGCGGTTCAAGGCACGACTCGTGGCCAAGGGTTTTTTGCAGAAGTACGGCATTGACTACGAAGAAACCTTCGCGCCAGTCGCCAAGTTCACGTCGATCAGGATCCTGCTCAGTCTGGCGGCCAAGTACAATCTGACGGTGCACCAGGTGGATGTCAAGACGGCGTTCCTAAACGGGCTGCTTGACGAAGATATCTACATGGTGCAACCGGATGGTTACACGGATGAAGAACATCCTGACCATGTCTGCCATCTCAAGCGCTCGCTCTACGGTCTTAAGCAGTCGCCACGAATGTGGAACCAGACCATTGACAAGCTCATGCTGAAGCTGGGGTTCAAGAAGTGTGAAGCCGATCACTGCATCTACGTCAAGTGGGATGACCAAGACATGATCTTCGTGGCTCTCTACGTCGAATCTGGTCCTCGCCAGTAACAACGACGAGCTGCTCAAGTCGACGAAGAAGGCCTTAAGTGAACGCTTCGACATGACGGACTTGGGTTGCCTCAAGTACTTCCTCGGTATGGAGATCGATCAAGATGCGACTTCAGGAAAAGTGTCGGTGCGTCAGACCAAGTTTGCGAAGGACATCCTGGAGAAGTTTGGCATGGAGAACAGTAACCCTGTCAAGACCCCTCAAGACCCAGGACTCAAGTTGACCAAGGCCATGTGCGAAGGAGGATGCAACCATAAAGAGACCATGGCCAAGGTGCCTTATCGCAATGCTGTCGGCTGCCTGATGTACCTCATGGTTGGAACTCGACCGGACCTCGCTGCGGCAGTGGGAGTTCTTAGCCAGTTCGCGGCGGACCCGTGTCCCACACACTGGCAAGCACTCAAGCGCGTCTTCCGCTACATTCAAGGTACGAAGACGCACGGCATCGAGTTTCAAGAAACCAGTGAAGAAGGACTCCAAGGCTACTCGGATGCAGATTGGGCTGGTGACGTCGAGACTCGACGCAGTACAAGCGGCTACGCGTTCATGATGAACGGCGGATGCATTAGTTGGAGAAGCAAGAAGCAGCGCACGGTGGCGCTGTCATCGACGGAGGCGGAGTACATGGCGTTAACGGAAGCTGCTCAAGAAGCGATCTGGCTCAAGGCATTCCTGTGTGAACTCGGCGAAATGAAGAACGAGAATTCTGTCATGATTTTCGAGGACAATCAAGGGTCGATTGCGCTGGCCAAGAACCCCGAGTTTCACAAGCGCACCAAGCACATCGACATTCGCTACCACTTCGTGCGCGAGAAGATTGATGATGGCCAAGTGGTGTTGCAGTACTGCTCGACGAAGGACATGAAGGCGGATCTGATGACCAAGCCGATCACCGCGGTGCAGTTCGAATATCTTCGCAACAAGCTGGGTATCAAGCCACCAAGCGCGGTCGAGTCGAGTGGGAGTGTTGTCAAGAAGGCGTCTCGTCCAGCTTCGGCATACCAGTAAAACCGGTTTCCAAGGACCCCGCGATGTTTACGGTAAGTCAATTGCGCAAACAAATGTATGCGCAAACAGATGATTGGACGAGTCCATGATTGGATGCACCAAATGATTGGATGCAGACTAGGACGTAAGACAGAGTAAGCTCCAATAAATCAATCACTTTGCATTTTATCATCTGGTGCACAAACGACCTTCCTTTTACTCCTTCCTCCTAATCCACCCTGTGGATTCGTCTTCTCTTTCTTTCCGATGTGACCATCTCATATCAGCGATCCTCCTCCTCCTGACCCACACCCTTCCTGTGGGTCCTTCTTCATCCTCCCATCGATATGACCAACTCACATCAATGGATCCCCTTCCTACTCTTCTTCATGAGACGGCATCACGCCGAATCTGTTACGATTCGTATGATCCCGCAAGCAATCATAGAGTAATGCTCCACAGTTCAGATCTGCCTCGTCTATCCAACTGGGTTCGTCATATCCACGCAAATACACTAGAAATTCACAGTAAATCCGTCCGTATCTAGTTCGCTTCCCTGACCTCATGTCGGCGATCTTCTCGACTTCGAACTCGTCGGCTTCGAGATTTACATTCTGACTATCTTCCGGTAGGAGGACTTCGTCGAAATCCACCCTGTCGGATTCATCCACCGAAAGACGGATCTGCGGACGATCCGGATATTCTTTGACCAACTTCAGCTTGGATACGTGTACTACAGGGAACAGGCGATATTCGGTACCTGCCGTTTTCAGCTTTACCGCGTGTTCTCCAATCTTCTCGCTCACCCGGAGCGGTCCATGCTATAGATGGGCCAATTTGCGGGCGTACCCTTCTTTCACTCGATCCAAATAAAGCCACACCTGCGATCCCACTTGGATTTGATGTGGACGAGCATCTTCGTTGTGTCGATCCGCTCGACCCTGTATCGCACTCCGCAGTCGTTCGTTCACCTGGGATCTAGCTTGCCGGTAGTATTTCTGGACTTGGTATCGCCATCGCCTTGGATCTCGGTTCCTCTTCTTGGTGCTGCATACTGGGATGGCCGCTTCCAGGGTGGATTTGGGATCCCACCCATGTACCAAGTAAAATGGTGTATCACCCCGGATCCTGTCTTGGGCGGTGTTCATCGCGAAGGGGATATTGAGGGTTGCTGGTCTTGGTACTGTGTACCAGTTGTACCCATTAACCGGTCAACCTGAACCGGTCCAATACGATCCCGCTGTGATTATGGTACGTTGTTTATGCCACCAATGATTGGACGAGTAGAATGATTGGATGACCTAGGTAGTGAGGACAGTGTAAGCCCCGATAAATCAATCACTTTCGAATCTCC
>NW_003303480.1:6509-11811 GCF_000142945.1 Phytophthora infestans T30-4 | reverse complement strand
GACAAGGCGGCTACCGAGTGGGCGGATGCCAAGCGTACGCAAACGGAGCTGGAATCCAAGCTTCGCCGCACTAGTACGTGGATCCTCTTTTAGCCTTTGCTAGTAACTCCATATTCACTTGTTATTGTCAATCTAGGTGACAAATTGAAGGAAGCAGATGCTACCACCGCGAAACTCCAGGATCAACTCTCCGCAGCCCAAACTCAGCAGCAACAGCTGATCCTGGAGCGCGATCGTGGCTTGTCGGAGCGGGATTTGGCACGTCGACGACTGGCGCTGGTGACAGCTGCCGTTTCGGATCCACTTCCCCCTTTGTCGGGGCCCTCTCAGGCTGCTAGCGTCTCTGCTCCTCTTCCGACTGTAAGTGGGGCGGATTCGTCGGCTGCGAAACGCCCGCGTAGTGCATCTCCCGCTCCTAGCACCGGATCCTCCCGTCCCCATAAGCAGGCCCGAGCTTCCCCGAAAACCAAGCCCAAAACGACTCCGGTCTCTAAATCGGCTCCGCAAGCGGGATCCACTTCGGTGTCCAAGGCGGGATCTACACCCGCGTCCAAGACTTCCGCTTCCCCCTCGAAGTTGGGTGCCGGATCCAAGTCTGGATCCACCGCTAGATCCAAGTCTACCTCGGCGTCCAAGACTGGATCTGCCGCTACGTCCAAGTCTGGCTCCGGACCCCAGACTGGGTCTACGGCGTCCAAGACTGGAACCCGTTGCTACGTCCAAAGCGGGAGTGGGATCCAAGGCTGGATCCACTGCCAAGGCGGGATCTACGGCCGTATCGAAACCGGGATCGGCGTCCAAGACGGGATCCACCGCTGGCCCTTCGGTGACGACGTCCGCCGTTCCCCAGCCCGCTTCCATCAGCCCTTCGCCGGCCCGTACTGGACCCGGGAAGGGGAAGGCCAAACGTGTCATTCCCCCTGGATGTGGACTTGGCAGCTCGGAGGACGACGAGGATGAGGAATCCGACTGGTCCGACGGCTCAGGACCTCCTATCCGGCCGTCATCGAAGCGTACGTCGTCCTCCGGCCCGTATCCCTTCACCCTGGGCGATGAGGACGATGACGACAACGACGACGATGAAAGTCCGGAGGATTCGGAGGAGGCTCGAGCCGCTGAGGATGCCTTGAAGGAAGACACGCGACGGGCTCTGTCCCAATCCCGATCCGAAGCCCGGCGGATATCCCTCTCGACGCCGCCTCCACAAGTCGCTGGCACAGCCGGATCCGGAGGCGGCACTGCGCGATCCGCGATCCAAGTCGACAGTGACGGCGGATCGGGTAGCGATGGTGGGAGGGGGTCGCCTCGTGGTGGCGGACACCTTGGATCTGGCGGAGGGGGGTCGCCTGGTGGCGGATCCCCCGGATCTGGTGGAGGGGGGTCACCTCATGGTGGTGAATCTCCAGGATCGCCTCATGGTGGCGGATCCCCGGGATCATCTCATGGTGGCGGATCCCCTGGATCTGTCTTGATCCCCGCTCCCCCTAACTCGTCACTGCCAGGGATGCTCCCCGTGGCTCCGTTCGGTCCGGATGCCGCCTTCATTCCTGGTAGACGTGCTCCTGTGGCCTTCGCTACCAGAGACATCGAGCCTTGGTCCGCCAAGAAGTTGAACCGGGTCGCGGTCATCTCAATGAAGATCACGGTCCTGCTCCCTGAGCTGCCTTTTCGAGCTGAATGGATATTTCCTCGGACAGCAGACGCCATCCCGAGGGCCGGGTACGTGGGTTCGCTCATCACCAGACCTCTCGTGGAAGAAGTGACAAGAGCTGCCACGTGGGATGCGCTGGCCACCACACCGGTGGATCCGGTTAGCTTCAGGGGTGATGTGCGTGGGCGACTCGGGGTATTCGTTCGTGCGTTCCGGGATTTCGTCTCCAAGCACCGGGTTGCCATATGGGAGGGCACTCACCGGTTCCCCATCTCTCGGAACCAACTGCAGGGTTCGACTTGGTTGTCCGATTTCAACAAGCAGCGTGGTAACCGACGTAGCCATGCCGGCCGAGCTTGGAAGAGGGTCCTTGTGATCCTCGTGTTAGCAATCCCAGGACGGTTGGTGTGACGTGGATATTTTGCTGGATCCATCCTTCTTGCATCTTCCCCCGACGCGGGGATAAGGTAGCTTGGTTTCCGGGATCCGTATCCCGTCAAGCCAACTTGGAGGATCCCAACCTCCATCGCCTCGAACCCACGAGCCTATTGGAAGCTTTGCGAGAGATCGACGAAGCCGAGCCTTGGCGCATCCAGTTTCGCGGGGACCTGAGCCAACACCCAGGACGCCAGATCCAGCGTCTAGTGGGCAAGTTCTTCAATGTTCAGCCCAAGACTACCTGATCCTCATCACTCTTCGACACCACGCCCCAGTTTCCGTCTTCGTGGATTCCTTTCGTAGCAGTAACTAGCGACTGGATACTGGGTCGAGCTAGCCTTTTGCATAAGCTATTATAATCCACACTTTCTTACTTGAATATGCTTACAACATTCCTTCGTCGGTTGAGAAATCTAGTCCACCCTTTCAGTGTACACCTGGATCTGGGCTAGATCCACCCTTTCAGTGTACACCTGGATCTGGGCTGGATCCACCCTTTCAGCGTACACCTGGATCTGGGCTGGATCCACCCTTTCAGCGTACACCTGGATCTGGGCTGGATCCACCCTTTCAGCGTACACCTGGATCTGGGCTGGATCCACCCTTTCAGCGTACACCTGGATCTGGGCTGGATCCGCCCTTTCAGCGTACACCGGATTCTGGGCGAGATCCCGGATCCAGTTGGATCTGCGCCTGGATTTCATCCGGATCTAGCGCCAATGACCCAGGTTCAATCGGGTCAGTATAGTTCGGGCCCTTGAAAGCTCGTGCTCGAAATCAAGCAGGACTCCTCACACGTAAAACGTCACTCTTATGCATAAACATTCACTTCTTCCTCCTAATCCACCCTGTGGATTCGTCTTCTCTTTCTTTCCGATGTGACCAACTCATATCAGCGATCCTCCTCCTCCTGACCCACACCCTTCCTGTGGGTCCTTCTTCATCCTCCCATCGATATGACCAACTCACATCCATGGGTCCCCTCCCTACTCTTCTTCATGAGACTGCATCACGCCGAATCTGTTACGATTCGTACGATCCCTCAAGAAATCATAGAGTAATGCTCCACAGTTCAGATCTGCCTCGTCTACCCAACTAGGTTCGTCATATCCACGCCAATGCACCAGAAACTCACGGTAAATCCGTCCGTATCTAGTTCGCTTCCCCGATCTCATATCGGTGATCTTCTCGACTTCGAACTCGTCGGCTTCGAGATCCACATTCCAACTGTCTTCCGGTAGGAGAACTTCGTCGAAGTCGACGCGGTCGGATGCATCTACCGAAAGACGGACCTGCGGCCGATCCGGATATTCTTTGACCAACTTCAGCTTGGATACGTGTACCACAGGGAACAGGCGATATTCGGTACCTGCCGTTTCCAGCCTCACCGCATGTTCTCCAATCTTCTCTCTCACCCGGAACGGTCCATGCCATAGATGAGCCAATTTGCGAGCGTACCCTTCTTTCACTCGATCCAAATACAGCCACACCTGCGATCCCACTTGGATTTGATGTGGACGGGCGTCTTCGTTGTGTCGATCCGCTCGATCCTGTATCGCATTCCGCAGTCGTTCGCTCACCTGGGATCTAGCTTGCCGGTAGTATTTCTGGACTTGGTATCGCTATCGCCTTGGATCTCGGTTTCTCTTCTTGGTACTGCATACTGGAATGGCCGCTTCTAGGGTGGATTTGGGATCCCACCCATGTACCAAGTTAAATGGTGTATCACCCCGGATCCTGTCTTGGGCGGTGTTCATCGCGAAGGGGAGCCGTTCTGCGTACTCATCCCAATCCCTTTGATCCAAATCCTGGACATACATCTTGAGTGCTCTCGTGATCGTCTGCACCATGCGTTCGGCCGACCCGTTAGCTTGGGGACGATACGCCATGGTTGCTCGCTGTCGCTGCCCTAGGATCCGGTTGAATGCTCGAAAGAAATCAGACATAAAGCCTGGCTCCCGATCATGTCTAATCATTTCGCTAGCACCAAATCTTCGGAAAACACACTCCTCGTACGATTCCGCAATGGTTTGCGCAGTTCTAGACGCACTAGCTTTGGCAATCACATATCCGGTAAACAGGTCCACCCAAATCAACAATTCTGTGTTTCCTTTGAACGACTTGGGCAACGAGGGAATATGATCCATGGCTATGATCTGGAAAGGGTAAGTCGCTCGGACATTCCCAGGTGACTCCCCTTCGATCGTAGGTCTGCCTTTGCCTGTCTCACAATCCACGCATTCACCGACATATCGTTGTACACTCTTGAATAGTCCTCTCCAATGGAAACATTCCCGGATCCGTTGGTAGGTCCGACCAATGCCCTGATGTCCGCCTTCCAAGCTAGCGTGGTAGTGGTGTAGGACATCCTGTTGCAAGGTTTCTGGCATCACCAATCTCATCAATCCATCCCGATCCTCGTGGACTCTCTTCGTAGGGGGGCAATAGAAGAGCAAGTCGTTCAGATCCACCGCGTAATCCGTAGCGATAACGCTGTAGGATTTGGCATCCTCCCGACTTAAGTCTCGTACATCCCCCATCAGATACTTCTTTTGTAACGGGGTTACATGGTGTGGAGCACACAGGGGTACGAAGTACCCGGAGAGTTAACAAACTCTCAGTACATAAGTTGGAGAGTTAACAAGGTCTCTCAGTACGTTGGCTGAAAGCCACACGTTATGCATTTGATTAGGTTTAACTATGCTAGATAGTTAAGGAGATACATTTACCCCTAGGCGGCTTGGCCGCAATAATAGTAAATAAAACACTTCTGGTTTTGAAGCATAAAAGTTAAGGTGTTAACTTTGAGCCCTGGTCTTGGGCTGTAAGTGTCCTTTGGATAAGGAACTTAGTATTAGTGACTCTTTGAGTCGAACGTCTTCCTCTGACGCTAAAGCTACGGCAGCCCCGCTGCACTTGGTAGCACTTGTAGTCAATCCCGCTCCTGAGTCGGTTGACTATATCCTCTGCGAGGATGGAACACCCCGTGTTCGCGAATTTGCCCCCGGCGCAGCAGGACGCGCTTACTAAGCTTATGTCCTTTGCTTGGCCCGGAGGGCGTGCTCATCTTGCATCGCAAGGTCCAGAGGCGGTCACTGCCAGGCTGGGAATCGGTCTACCGCTACCACTTACGCTAATGAAGCTGGTGTTTAGGAGGAAATGGCCCTACCTCGAGCTTACCAACACCACTGAAAGTCAATAGTACAGAAAACG
>NW_003303480.1:0-5393 GCF_000142945.1 Phytophthora infestans T30-4 | reverse complement strand
TCACCTTCCCCGGGATTCACCCCGTTTTCGGGCTCCGGGTATTCGGGTGAAACCCATAGGAGGGGCGTTATCGATGAAGGCGTGGGTAGATCCTGGGGTGCGTTTCTTCAATCCAAACGGGCATTCCGGGTTCCACTCGGAACAGGCCCAAAACGGTTGTGATGAATGCGGATATTGCGCGAGCTCGATCCGTCATAGTAACCCACCCCAGAAACCACTGGTCCATGTCTAGAGAACAGTACCAGAGTACTTTATCCCAAATCTTCCAACAGCTCATTGATCAGAGGCATCGGATACACCATCAATCGAGTCAGGCTGTTAACCAGCCGGTAATCAATGCACAGACGTATATCCACCCCGTTCTTCTTGATGATGATTACCACCGGCGACGCCCACGGGGACGTTGAGAAGCTGATGATCCTGGCTTGCAGCAGGCCCTTAATCAGATCCGACAGTTTTTCTCGGAACTGAGGTGCCACCTTCCGCACCCTTTGAGCGATCGGTTTCGCGTCGCCGACATCGATGTCACATTTGACTCCGCGGGCGGCGGGCGGTAACGCATTACCCTTACCGATCAGCAGATGTCGGCTTTCCCAGATCTTCTGACGCAGACGATCCACTTCAGTGGGTTCGTTCGCCCCTGGATCCACTTGGATATCATCAATCGTGACCTCCTCTGTGGTCAGTGGTACCTCCGGGATTACCGCCATACCTTCTCCAAGATCCTCGGCGTGTAGATCCCCGCCTTCACGGTAGCAGACTTGTTCATCTTCGGTCTTTGTCTGATCCACCCTTGGATCCAGGCACCGCGACTCTCCTTCGACCGTCATCCCTTCTGTCTTCGTGGGGTCGGGTATCCTGGTACTGGGGAAGTCACCGGTCGGATCCAGCCGGTCCTCTAACGAGTCTGAACCCGACGGTTCGGGTTTGACTAGCGTTGCCGCTCTCGATAGGGATCCAGGCACTTTATCCAGTGGAAAGCTTGGATCCACTTGTGGATCGGCGGGATCCGGCTGTTCGGCTTTAGCCCTCTGCAATCCTTCGTCCACCGACCCTGCGTTATCTAAGGGCCGACTCTGGGGATCGTCCCCCGTCATGGATCCAACCTTCATTGTTTGGATCTCAACCCGTCGATCTCTCTGCAGGATCTTTCGCGGAGTTGGATATGAAGGCCGATCCACCAAGGGGCCAGTTGGCTCCGCCGGGAGCTCCACCTCTCCGAGAGATTCGATCTCGGTAGTCGCCTCGTACACCAGATTCTGCCATTCTCTGTAGCGGCGGGATCCCACTGACACATATCCAGGTCGCCTAGGGATACCGTCCTTCGCCAACCATCGTCCGATCTCCTCATAATGGTCCAGTAATAGTCTCTTGTCGCTGACGTTCGTGACCTGGAGGTATTGCGATCGACCTGGTCCTTGGATTACGGTAGGTACCCATTTCTCGCCCCGAGTGACCCACAGTTTCTCATGTTCCACCCACTTCAACCGGTCTGACAGCTCCCAAGTTTCCCCGGGCTCGATCCAGGTGGTCTTATCCGCCCTTATGATCCTCATCTTCGCTCCATACAACGGCCGCCGTCCGCTGAGCTGGATCCGCATCTCGTCAGGGAAACAAAGTGTCCCATCCGCCAGATCCAACCTCACTCCGGCTGGCACCATGAAATCCATCCCAAGGATGGCGTCTTGACCAGCGAGATCCCCGACCCAAATGTCAAACCAATACACCAAACAACCTGCCAGCGTGATCTTGATGCGCGTTCTCCCGTTTGTACGGTATACGCCTTCACCAATCCCAACACAATCTTGGATCCGACTCCCATCCACTTGGCACCCAACCTTACGAGCAAAGGCGGTATCCAGTATAGACACCTCGGCACCACTATCTAGAAGTAGGATTGCTTTTTCATTGTTGATCTTGCCCCCTACCTTGGCTTGTCTGAACCACTTTCCTGGGGCATGGTACTTCCAGTATCCACGGGACTCCCCTGTTAGCAGATCCATGGATCCAACATCCTCAGATCCACCGGATTTAGTGACCAGACAGACCTTAGGTGGATCTGCAGTGACCTCACCCTTGGTAGGCTCAAACCATCGACCATGTTGGCGCTTCTCCCAGTAACCACGTGCCTCTCCTCTTTGTAGATCCAGGGTTGAAGAAACTTTGGATCTGGAAAATTCGTCCACTTGGCGCACACTAGAGACCCTGGCAACTGACACTTCATGTAGATCACGTGTATTATCGACTGGATCTAGGGTCCTGCTACCTGGATCTAGCGATGTCTTGTTCACAAATGCATAAATGCAGTACCTAGAACGCTCGGCTCGTACCGGATGGAATCTCTCTATCAGTGTGGTAAAGAGCTATTGGGGGATGCGCAAGGTGGAGTACTTAGGCCATCGAGTTTCCAAGGAGGGATTGGAGGCGAATCCTAAGAACATGTCTTCATTAGCCGATTTGTCCTTCCCACAGTCGTTACGAGCGATGCAATCCTTCTTGGGCAGTTTGAACTACTACAGTCGGTTCATCGAGGATTACGCCCTGTTTGCCGCGGTATTGTATGAATTAAGAGAGGTAGATTTTGCTGCGATGACCACTCCAGCTGTCCGGATCAAAATCCAACAAGCTCTGGCCCTGGAGATGTCGGATCCACGAAGGGATCCAAGTGGTACGACGTCAGAAGAGGACCTAAAACAGGAGCTGGATCCACCCCAGGAACAATGGAGAGAGGATCCAGTCTGGATAGAGACGACGGATCAGAACATGGAAAAGGCAGAATCTCGGTGGATCCGAGCTCAACACGCATTCATGGAACTGAGGAACAGAATCGCGACCACGCCTATCCTCCGTCATTTCGATCCGGAACGTCAACCTACGGTGATAGTTTATGCCAGTGACTGGGCGGTCTCAGCGGCTCTGGTACAAGAACATGAGGGGATCTGTCATCCAGTCACCTTCGTCAGCCGGACATTGAAGCCGAATGAACTGAACTACGGAGCGGTGGAGAAAGAGATACTTGCGCTCCTGCGCGTGTTGGATCTAAATTATAACCTGCTAGTGGGAAGATCCATCCGGATCCTGACTCGACACTCCACGCTAGCCTGGCTGTTCAAGTCGGCCGGGTTGCAAGGACGTTTGGGACAGTGGGCGGCTTTACTCTCGCCTTGGACGCTGGAGATTGTGAAATGTTCGAAAGGGGAAGACGAGATCCTGGGAGTCTTGGCCGCGAGCATCACTCCTCGAGCTAAGATGGATGAGGCGCTGACTAGGATCGCCCCTAAGAAAGAGCCCAAACGCCGGATCCAGATCCCGATCCCGACGGTACAGGTGGATGAGGATCTATACGTCCTGAGTTTCGATGGATCCGCTCGTGTACGACGCGGAGGAGGAGCATACAGTGCAATACTGTGGAGACTGCCCAGATGGGAAGTTGTACGGGCCAGATCCACTTACGCGGAAGGCCTCACCGTCAACGAAGCGGAGTATAACGGACTCCTTCTGGGTTTGGATCTACTAAAGGGACAAGATCCAAAACGGCTGGTGATTTGTGGGGATTCAAATTTGGTAATCAGACAGGTGCGAGGTGAGATTGACTGCAAGGCCCCGGCCCTAACACTGTTACGGCAGAAAGTGATGATCCACCTGCGTGGTTGGTTGAATCACGAGTTGGTGCATGTCAAGCGAGATTGGAATGCCAGTGCGGATAGTTTGGCCAGTGCCGCTTTACGGAACCAATGTGGTGTCGAAGTGGAGGGAGAAGCCGAACATCAGGATCTCGTTACGTTGAACCGACTTGACGAAGTGGTGGTAGTTGGATCCTGGAAAAGGACAGTCCAGGTGATGGCTGTCACTAGGTCCAGAGGAAGGATTGGATCCAGCCCCCCGATCCTCGAGGAAACATTCGTGAAGAGAGTTCGCATCGAGCGGATCCTCAAAGCACAGAATGAGGAAGCGTGGATCCTGGGACTAAAGAAGTATCTGATGGGGGATGTACGAGACTTAAGTCGGGAGGATGCCAAATCCTACAGCGTTATCGCTACGGATTACGCAGTGGATCTGAACGACTTGCTCTTCTATTGCCCCCCTACGAAGAGAGTCCACGAGGATCGGGATGGATTGATGAGATTGGTGATGCCGGAAACCTTGCAACGGGATGTCCTACACCACTACCACGCTAGCTTGGAAGGCGGACATCAAGGCATTGGTCGGACCTACCAACGGATCCGGGAATGTTTCCATTGGAGAGGACTATTCAAGAGTGTACAACGATATGTCGGTGAATGCGTGGATTGTGAGACAGGCAAGGGCAGACCTACGATCGAAGGGGAGTCACCTGGGAATGTCCGAGTGACTTACCCTTTCCAGATCATAGCCATGGATCATATCCCCTCGTTGCCCAAGTCGTTCAAAGGAAACACAGAATTGTTGATTTGGGTGGACCTGTTTACCGGATATGTGATTGCCAAAGCTAGTGCGTCTAGAACTGCGCAAACCATTGCGGAATCGTACGAGGAGTGTGTTTTCCGAAGATTTTAGTGCTAGCGAAATGATTAGACATGATCGGGAGCCAGGCTTTATGTCTGATTTCTTTTCGAGCATTCAACCGGATCCTAGGGCAGCGACAGCGAGCAACCATGGCATATCGTCCCCAAGCTAACGGGTCGGCCGAACGCATGGTGCAGACGATCACGAGAGCACTCAAGATGTATGTCCAGGATTTGGATCAAAGGGATTGGGATGAGTACGCAGAGCGGCTCCCCCTTCGCGATGAACACCGCCCAAGACAGGATCCGGGGTGATACACCATTTTACTTGGTATGTGGTGAAGTGCTTTCTTAGAAATAAGAGAATGGTCCTGACGCGGGGTCACTATCCCGAATCAGTGACAATTTCAAGTGATTATAGAGGATTTGGGTTGTTTGGCACGGGTGCAAGTTGCCTGTGGTGGATTAGCCATGGCGAGCAGCACCCCGTATGGAATGACGATGGATCTAATATGAGCGATGTACGAGAAGGCAAGATCCACCAAGACTTACCTCGGATCCACCCTTACCTGGATTCACTAAGATGGATATGGGATATACTATACAAGAGTGGATCGAGTGTGGATCCTATGAAGGAAGGATGGTCGGTGCCCTCTGACGGTGGATCTAGTAGCCACGGCTAACGAGAAGTCAGGATCCACCGCGAGATACCCCGGATCCCATACTTCCGAGTTCGTATCCAAGGAGGGAGGATCCCGCCTGGAGGGACCTGGATCCAGGGTATAGGGATGAGGGATACAGTGGATCTCGAACTTTCGTGGGACAACGGAGATCACAGATGGTTGCGAGATGATGTTGGATGATTGGAGAGCTCGGATCCACGGCGAGTGTACCATTACAGTGAGGTGG
>NW_003303479.1:79419-84895 GCF_000142945.1 Phytophthora infestans T30-4 | reverse complement strand
GCTATAATACCCTTGGCCGCAGTCGAACCAATGCGCGTGAGCTGGTGCATGTAGCTGAGATGTTTCATGTACTCTTGCTCTGTCTTCGCGTACACCAGTAGGCTCACGATACTACGAATTTGCTTCTTCTGGCAATTACTGAAGCCATAGTCTGACGATGCAACTTCCTCCGACAAGTACTTGATTACGTGAAATTGACAGAGAAGTACTCTGGCCTCCGGTAGAGCTGTCTTCAACACTGCTAGCTCAGTGAAATCCTTATCAATAATCACGCATTGGATTTTGGTCCAGGCTGGATTAGCCGCCTTGAATGATTCAATCGCCGTCAAGAGTGTGGGAGCTCTTTCATTTTGTAGCGCACAATGTTGCACAAACTGACCTTTACCAAAGACATCATGCGCCATAAACGAGAAGACCTTATACTTGGACACATTGGTCCCGTGTGTTGCATCCATGAGCAGAACCTCCGGAAAACGGTCGAACATCTCGCGCATTGACTTGGTTTGGAACGTGATACACGTAGCCGTTTCTGTAGACCCACAATAAATCATTTTGTTAAGTTCATCAACAAAATATCTCCATGTATCGTAGCTTACCTTCCCAACCGTTGGGTCAATAAAGATTCTGCCAACATTCCCAGGTTCCTCGCAGAACTCCACCATCCATTTCTTTAATCTTTGTGAGCTGGTGCTGGACGATTGTTCTCTTGCCTTAAGGCGCTGGACGATGTTGTGTACATCGCGAATAGAGGGGCTGCATTTAGAATGCTCCTGGATAAACTTCAAGATATTCTTTTTCTTGGCACCCGCCTTTCTTAGCTCGTCGACAGTTTCCAGCACCTCACCCTCAATGGCGGTTCGATTCGATGCATACTGCTCATACGTCCGCCGATTTAGGTTATGGGAATGCTCCAAGTTACTTTTCGTGATGAAGAGTGCAAAAACCCTCTTACTTTTATCTGCGAGACGAACGCAGACGTTAACCTATTAATACACACAAAATAACGCACACCACGAATTAATCACTAGGCTAACAATGTAGTCATTAATACCCAAGTGAATCAGTACCCGACTGGACCCAACTGGTGCCCGATTGACACCCGACTGGCAAAATACGTACCGAAGCCTCGCAGCCCATGGGCCTTCTTTCCTGGCGTGGTCGCTTTCCTTGCCCTCGCGACTTGTATGCGCCAGTATGCGTACAGATTAGCTTCTGAGAATAGTTCCCTCACTCCGGCGGAATCAGCGACGCACTCGAGTTTGTTGACTGGATCTTCTTGTTCCGGTCCAAAACTGTATTGTTGGTTCGAATGCGAAAAAGCTAAATGAATGAAGCGTAAATATCTGTCCACCTTTAAATAAGCTGCCCTATGGCGAAAATTACATACCTGGTAGCTGTTCCTTTGATACTCCTTGAAATAGGCGTCGAACTGTTCCCACGACTCAAAGCACGTGTGTGTGAGAGGTGGCCCCAGCACAGTTCGGCCAGACCCGTTGCTGAAGTCGCTTGACAGCTCAGACGGCACCTGATTGGTGCTATCACCAATTGAAACGTCCCTGTGCTCATGAGAGCCTCTCACATCGCGAGGGTCAACGTCGCTCTGATCACTCTGGTCGCTTTGGTTATACGAGGCCCTCGGCTCGCACCGCTTCCTCCCTACCTGGAGCCGGGGGTCCATTCGCCACGATTGACGTCTCGCGCTTGGCACGCGTCGAGCTATAAACGAATGGTTTTGAATGGATAAAAAAATATACGTGTATACGTTGTTCGGATGAAGCATAGGGCTAGGTGGCATTTCATCGATGAAAAGGGAGATGGGCCAGCCGGGCACGATAGTCACTCTCAACATAAAATGTGGTTTTAACAAAAATACTGCATGTACTTGTTAAAATTTATGCATTTTATTTTTAAATATTTGCCATTTTATTTAAAGTTTAAAAAAAGAGGGAAAGAGGGAGAGAAGGTTGGGACGGCGAGCGAGTGGAGTGGCGGCAATGGTGGCGACGGTGGCGAGCTAGAGTGGAAGAAGCGTGAGGGGGCAGAGTGAATGAAGTGGTTGAGTGATGGTCGCTCCTCGGCTACGCCGAGTGGTGACCATTGTGATGAAGGAAGTAGTCGTAACAACAGTAAGTTGCAGGGACTGAAAGTCCAGCAGGGGAGAAAACCGAGTGCTGCTGCTTGCTCTTGACGGCGCAAGTTGTCGAGTGTGTAGCAGCACACGGAAAAACCCCGGTAACATATATTGGTAGGATTAGCAGTAGGATGGGGCTGGCGGCTCGCCAGCCAATGGTCCGTCGAAGTCCGGCTTCTGGACGCGAGCATCGCGTCCTGGAGGCACCTGAGCCTCAGGTTTGAGCTGGACGCAGTCCTGGCTCTTCCTCCACACTTCACACTCCCACTTGATCTAGTCGAAGCGCGGCTTCAACATGATTACCTTGTAGAGCTCACCACGATGTCCTTGGCATCTTCTAGCTGCGCTGCAGCACGACGCTTCGTCCTTGGTAGCGCTCTTCCTCCTTCTTGTCCTTCGCATGCATGAACTGGTAGTAGTAGCTTGCATTCACGCATGGCGATGATGTTTGGCTCCCACTGAACGAGCTGAGCCTTGCTGACGGTCGATGCGCAGCACCTTCATCCCATCACGGCAATGTTCGAACTTGTCCTTCGGCAATGGCTTCGTCATCGCGTCGGCGATCATGTCGTCGGTGCCAACATGGCGAATCCGTAGCTGCTCGTCCTCTCCACGAGGTGGCGCACCAAGTGGAACTTGTTCATAATGTGCTTGTTCTTGCTGTGCTTGCCAGGCTTGGCAGTCAGATAGATGCACGACTTGTTATCGCCGATAATCTCCGGAGTCGCGAACTCCCAGCATAGTTCTTCAAAGAGTCCACTTAGCCACTGTAGATCTCTAGTGCCTTCATTCATGGCAATATACTCTGCTATCGTTGTGCTCTGTGCGTTAATCTCTTGCTTTCTTGATCCGTACGAAACCACGTTACCATTGACGAACGTCACGAACCCGCTAACACTCTTTCGGTCATCAGGGTCATTAGCGTAGTCAGCATCGGTGTAACACGTCAGCTTGACGTCGTTCCCAATAACAATGTCCATCACTACGCCGTGGTCTTGAGTACCACTCAGGTAGCGTAGCACCCTCTTTCCCATAGCGTAGTGTGTGTGGTCGAAGCAGGACAGGTACTTGCTAAGATTACGCACAGCGTGCGCAATGTCCGGCCTTGAGGCTGAGACCAGATATTGTAGTGCACCAACGAGCTCTCGGTACGGGGGCGGGGAGTCATCTTTCGCATCTGTGACCACCTCAGCGCGCAGCGCTTCCGGTGTTGCAACCGCGTTGCACCCCTCCATGTGAAATCGCTTTAGCACCTCCGTAATATGTTGCCGCTGGCAAAATACCGCATGTCGACGCTCGCTGTCGATCAGTATCTCCACGCCTAGTAGATACTTGACTGGTCCGAGAGATGTGAGTTCATACTCCTCACTGAGTTGCATAGCAACCTTAGCGCAAAGGTCATTAGGGCCGAGGAGCAGTAGGTCGTCGACGTACACCGTGAGCAACATGGTGACTTCTCCTCCCACTTTCCTGGCGTAGAGTCCGTAGTCAGAGTCGAGGCGCTCGAGTCCGATCTTCGTCAGGAACTTGTGCAATGTCTTGTTCCAAACGCGAGGCGCTTGCTTTAGCCCATACAAACTCTTCTGTAGCTTGCATACATAGCGCGTAGAGTCTTCTCCGAAGCCTGGAGGCTGCTCCATGTAGACCTCCTCGTCGAGGTCACCGTACAAGAACGCGGTCTTGACGTCGAACTGCAAGATGGCCCATCCGCGTTGCAGCGCGTATACGATCACGCATCTGATCGTCTCAAATCTGATAACAGGTGCGTATGTTTCACTGTAGTCGATGCCCATGCGTTGTAGAAAGCCTCTGATCACTAGTCGAGCTTTATATCGCTTAATCCGGCCCGTAGAGTCTCTCTTGAGCGCGTACACCCACTTGCACGAAATGACACGCTTGCCCTTGGCCTCCATGCGTCGCACGAGCACCCAAGTTTCGTGCTGCTGCTGTGAGTCCATCTCAACTTGCATCGCTGCTTTCCACTCCTTCCACTTCTTTGACCTTGCCGCATGCTTGTGACTACCGTCTTACCCCGCATATAAGGCATATGTGTTCTAAATAAAATACGGGATTCGCTCGACATGTAGCTTAAACCTCAATTTGACCACCTACCTAAATAGAACACATGTGGCTGAAACCTACTTAAAACACAAGGCTGTACGAACCAATGAATATTCTTGAGAGCTCCCAACCAACCACCCTTCTGAACAAAGTTTTCGGTGCTGCTGTTACTGGCTTTATTTTGTCTTATTTTATAATTTACACAGCCATGAGTGCTGAGTGACGTAGCTATAGGTTTATTCTGCTGACAAGGACAATAAGCTGGTGTCCAAATTCTCGTACACGGTTGAAAATCCTCTGAAAACGCTGTGCTTGGTTCGCCCCGTATTTCGCAGTGAAGTAGATGGATACATAATATAATACCAGTAAACGTGATTACATGTAATGCATTTGTACAAACGATTCTTACTAAAAGGAAAAAATAATAGAATTCATATTATTAACAAGCAAAACCTCCGTATACAACTTACCAATCACAACATCATGTGAGCTGCACGCAGGCGGGTTTGAACCCTACCTGATCGCGTAGGAGGGTCAAGCCTAAGCGACCAAGCCAGATTCCAGGGCCCACAAACTTGCTTCTTCAAAGTCTAACAATTTGTTCGTTGTACAACACATAGGCTTTCTAAACGAATACAACACACAAGCAGTGTTGTATTCGTTTACAGCACATATGCCTTATATGCGGGGTAAGACGGTAATGGGGATCTGCACATCCTCGACGTTCTGCTTCGTCACATTCGTCACTACGTAGTCCTTGAATCGGGCGGATGGCTGTCGCTTCCGCTTCGGTCGCGATGTAGCTGCACTGTCGTCTGGCGACGACTTCTGCGTCGTGCATGGCTCCCAGTTCTCGTCTTCATGAGCATCACGTTGACTGTCCTTGGCCTTCGAGGCTCCCACTCGATTTGCACATGCTTTCGCCTTATTCTTGCCCTTTGTGTTCTTCCGCTTGGAACCTCCCACTGAAGCTGCTGGCTTCTTAGCGTCCTCGCTTGGTAGCTGTGGGTCATCACTTCGAGTCGCAGACTCGGCTTCAACTTCAACACCTTGGTCATGGGCTCTCACCAGCAGTGGCCAGCTTCGCCATCTCCGCTGCTCGCCTTTCTGCAAGCTCTGCAGAAAGCTGCAGGTACGTAGACATTGTCGTCCGGATCGGCACGATCGGGGATCTCCGCAGGTAAGTCGTAGTCTCCGTAAGCGGAAGGTGTTTGCCAAGAAATTGCTCATATACACAGTGGTTTACCGTGTACTTCTCATGTGCCTTCATGTTTCCATCTCTGC
>NW_003303479.1:76158-78780 GCF_000142945.1 Phytophthora infestans T30-4 | reverse complement strand
GTTTGTTTGGTTTGGTTTGGTTAATTTGTTTGCCCACCGCTGGCCGGCAACTCAGGGATTCGACCAACTACCAAATGTCCTTGCTTCTTCTGCAACGAGTTTGCCACTTTCGTCTCTCGCCCTTTTCGCTGGGCGAATGTCATTCCCTCGCACTGGATGAGCTCTTGCTATTCTGCCGCTTGTTCCGCCCACGCGGCGATGAGCTGCGGCTGCGACGATTGTTGCGGTTGTTGTTGCCTCGTGCTTGGCTGCTGCTCGAGTTTCGACGTCCTCTTCCGTCGTTGTGTCCGTCGCCACGGCCACCAACAAATGCAACATCTCGCTGGACGGCACGTCCACCTCCACCACGTCCTTGCTGTAGTTCAGTCTCTTGGCGTGAGTGGTCAGCGAGTCGAAGGCGCTCGATCGCTTGCTCCCACGTAATGGACTCATCACGTCCAATACGTACTTCATGTTCGTTTACCACCGCTGGGTACACACCCACTGTATTCGACAATAGGATAGAGACGGCTTTCTGCTCAGGCAGCTGCTTGTTCGCGCGGCGAAGTCTCTGTTGGTAGTCGTCGATGTCACGAATGTAATCGTCAAGTCGTTCGTCACGTTGCAGGCGACGATTCAGCATATCTCGCTTGAGAAACACGCTGTTTACTCCAGGATGGTTATCAAAATGATCTTCCAGTGTTCGCCACAGTAGGATAGGATCAGCACGTTGAATAACACTTGTAAATCGCATCTGTAGCTCTTGACTAAGTCCCATCGTAAGTTCACGTTGAGCAACACCCAGTCGTTGCTTGAAACAGCCGCGCTGTCCTTCGTTACGTTGGTCTGCCATCGTTTCGCGCTCCATGATGGGGTCCAAGAGGTGTGCGACGTCGAGAATGGAGCAAATCTCGACGCGCCACGTCTGGTAGTTGGTATCGGTAAGTCTTGCGTTCAACTGCACGTGTCCGCTCTGGTTCATGCACCGCGTGCATCTGTGGTCTCCAACCATGGGTTCGTCCGTAGCGGAGTCGGTCCCGGCCTCGGTCTGGACTGGCTGCGCTGCAGCCTCGGACGTTCTTGGGTTTCTTGGCGGCTCGCTCTGACGCGTGCTGGCGTCGGCGGTAAGTTCCTCTGTGCTTGGGTTTCCTCGGCGGGGCCCGTACGGCGTCGGCACTCGCTGCGGTTGTGCTCGAGCCGCTGAGAATTCTTGAATGAGCTGCCTTTGTGGGCGTCGGGTGGATGCTTCCACTGGAATGTTCTGCACTTGCTGCTGATTGGTCAGTGTAGTCATAACGGTACCGAATTGGGCCAATAAGAGCTCGAGTTGTTGCTCAACTCGGGTTGATGACGCTTGTGACGTCGCATGTGTCTCGTCTGACGTTGTCTCGTCTGCTCTTGCAGGTAACTGCAACTCGTCGGACGCGCGCGAGCTCTGCGTACTCCGGACTGGGCTTCCAGCTCTCCTTCTTGGGCTCATAACCTGAGTGATGGTCGCTCCTCGGCTACGCCGAGTGGTGACCATTGCGATGAAGGAAGTAGTCGTAACAACAGTAAGTTGCAGGGACTGAAAGTCCAGCAGGGGAGAAAACCGAGTGCTGCTGCTTGCTCTTGACGGCGCAAGTTGTCGAGTGTGTAGCAGCACACGGAAAAAACCCGGTAACATATATTGGTAGGATTAGCAGTAGGATGGGGCTGGCGGCTCGCCAGCCAATGGTCTGTCGAAGTCCGGCTTCTGGACGCGAATATCGCGTCCTGGAGGCACCTGAGCCTCAGGTTTGAGCTGGATGCAGTCCTGGCTCTTCCTCCACACTTCACAGCTGGCGGCAGCCGATCTCGTTGAGAGGATCGGGCTCACTGCCGCCGTTGAGAAGCTGGGCCACCCGCACGGCACGGTGCATGGGTGGTGGGTCGGTAGGGCCAAGCTGCACGTCTACGAGGGGAGCAAGTTGGACAAGACGACCAAAGGGCAGGAACGTAAGGAAAGCTTTCCATTTACCTCTGCCCTTTTGACGTACATGTACATGAAAGACGTACGCCGCGACGAAGAAGTGAGTTATATAAATTTTATAGTATTTTATTATTACTTACTCTTTTATTATTACTTACTCTTACTGTTTAACTCTTGTAGTTTCTTACTACATCAGGAATGATTGCGTTTATTCAAGAGAACTACCCTGACTGGATAGAGGCCTACGCGGAGAACAAGAAGTCTGACGTGAGTTGCAGACGGGCCCTTGAACGTCTACTGCAGCGAACCGCCGACCGGTATTATCTGTAAAATATTATTGCATTATTAACTGAGTTATTAATATTTTTTTTCGAACATGATTTTAGTTACGGATTCTCAACTCAAAAAGCCCAAGAAACCAAGCTCCCAAGTGTGGATCTGCAGCGCTTAAAAACGGATTTTGCAATTGAATTTTGGAGTAAGTACGGCTCATACTCTCTACCGGAAATCTACAACATGGATGAAACGGCCATCCACTTCGACATGCCGCCAGCAAGAACCTGGGCAATTAAAGGGCGAAAAGGATCAGCTAAAATCCAAAATCTGACAAAACACTGCGGACGCATGACGGCTGTCTTGACAGTTCGCGCTGATGGTAAGTTTTTTTTGTCTTTCCTTGCGCTAATTATAAG
>NW_003303479.1:62381-67636 GCF_000142945.1 Phytophthora infestans T30-4 | reverse complement strand
GATGATCCTTTCGTTTGCGGAGGTTGTGTCTCCGTACCTCTACGAGAAGTACGTGGTGTCCGCGGCCGGCAAATTCACGGTGGAGGCGCTCGTGCTAGGAGGCAACACGTTCCGTAACTACCCAAGCGCTCGCTACGCCACAGATGTTACTTTCCAGCAGGGCAACATGTCGACCGGCCAAATGAAAGAACGGCGTGCGTACTACAGTACCAAACAGCATCTCCACGGCTACAAAGTCGAGGTGTCTGTGCTTCCTAATGGCCTTGCACTTAACTGCACGGCGCATTACCCTGGCAGTGAAGCGGATATCCAAATTTTCCGCAACAACCACGAGTTTCACCTCCAACATCTTCTTAAGAGCTCGATGGAGACTGAGCTAGCAGATAAAGGGCCTCTAAGGACTGAGCATCCCGAGTCGTGGGCTGTTCTAGCTGATAGGGGGTACCAAGGACTTGCCGCTGACTTTCGCGTCATCACGCCATTCAAGAAGCAGCCGCTGCGGTAATTGACCCTGGAGCAAGTGGAGACTAATGACCGCATTGCCAACGACCGCGTCCTCGTGGAGAGCTATTTCGGTTGGCTCTGCACGCTATGGGCAATGAGCTCAGACAAATACCGGTGGCATGAAGGCAACTACGACATGTTTTTTCGTGCGTGTGTAGCTCTCACTAATTTTAATGTGCGAATTCTTCCACTACGCAGTAAAGGTGGTACCAACTACCACAACTACTTGAAGCGGCTTCGTGTGATCGGTCACGACGCTAATACCAAGAACCTTGCAGTGCATAGGCGTTACCGCGAAAAGTGACGCATGCGCCTTCGACGCATGCTTGTCGCCCATGTGGATTACTCCGGAAGTCGATCTGCACGTCAGCGCGAGAGTGATGAAGAAAGCTAGGATTTTTTCGACCACGAAAGTATCGCTTTCGCTTGAGATTGAGATTTGGTAGTCGCTTCGGCGGCCTGGTAGTATGTAGTTGGTATGCTGATGTTCCACAATATGACATGGCCATTGATCCAAAGCAGATAATATCAACAATACCTCCTCGTATTTGCCGTTACTGTTTGTCTTTTCGAAAATTCTCGTAACAATGGTAGAAAAAGCGGGATTTCATGAAATGGCGAACCTTCAGCTGAATATGTAAAAATTGGTTTTGAGATCTAATGAGAGTGACTATCGTGCCATCTCCCATGCGAAATGTAGTTCGATTGAGCAGTTAGATAAAGGAATCACGACTGTTTTCTAGATTATCGATTCTGTCAGACGCAGGGACCACGAGCGTAAACAAGGTGAATGGCCACGGCACTTTATTTACAATGTATGTTCTTGGCGCTTTCACGAATCTATTTCCTGTCGGAGAATCTCCGTTCCGGTACTGTTAGCGTGTACGCCAGAGCCCAATGCGGTGTGCTTTTGTAGCATTACGCCCCGAGGTTTCTACAGGGTTAAAATCTGAATCGACTCATTTCTAGCTATTGAATTTACTAGCCGAACGCCACCGCTACGCGGCGGTAGTTTAGGTTTTATTCTAGATGTTTCCCTTCCCTTCCCGCCTCCGCTTCGCTTGGGCGGGATAATTATTCCTGAACACTTATCTGTCGAACTCGACTTCTTTAATTTCATAAATCTGGGTTTCATTTAGACCGGACGCTACAAAATGCAGAGTTCCCAGAAGCAAGCCGTGGAATCATTTCTACAAACGACCGAGAACCTTGCATCATACTTTTATGCTTAAAAAAGATTATCTAGTGATCTTGGCAAAGCCTCTTTCTTTAGGTTGCCTATCACTGTATCTTCAGCTTCCACCTAGGATCAACTGCACTTCAAATAATACGTCTACAAACGCTACAAAAGATATCTTAGCGTCGTGCTCGATTTCATGGGCCGTTCCTGAAACCTAGCTTGCATCAATCAATGCAATTGCTAGAAACGACCTGCCCAGCTTGCATCAAATACCCGCTTGTACTACCTGCTTAAGCTTGTAATTAACTGAAGATTAATCACTTATCATACCAAACTCAATGAAAGCTACTTCGAAGTTAAAAATATTCAGACTGTAACATTTTTAATGCATTGAAGTGTGTTCATTTTGTGCTGCTTCAGATTTAGTCATTAGACACTCCAATCTGTGCCAGTTATGGTCATAGTCTTTCGGTACAATGCGTCGCAAGACGCCTTGCTGTTGTTATTGTTGTTGTTGACGGTGGTAGTTTTTTTTTATTTGAGACGTAAACGATGTTTTCAGGATGATTAAACGTCAATTAGCGTAGAATGCCGAATAGTGCACGGTAAAATGTTGGGGCGTCCTACGAATAGAAGGACCCTCTTTTAGGGTCCTCTATAACAATCGAGGACCATCGAGTAGAGCGTGATAAAAAAACAGCACCGTCCGACCAAAGGTAGCTGCTTATCAGAGGAAAACCTGGGTTTGATCAACGTGAAGCACCTGCGCCAGGGTTGACTCAGTTCTGTCATCCATCGCAAGATTTCTTTTAAACTTGAGTCTGAGGTGCTTCGTTGGCGTCATTTGTCAATGCGTGATGGTCTCTCCACGCCTGCTGCATGTAGTTACCGTGTAAGCGGATAATAGTGTAACCCTGTAAAGTGCACGGACGAAAGTCCAGCAGGGAGAAATGCAGCGGTGCTGCTGCTTGCTGCGCAAGTTGACGAGTGAGCAGCAGTATTGACGGCCAAACCCGTAGTGTATTTGTAGGATTAAAAGTAGGATGGGACGTGCAGCTTACCAGTCTGCGATTTGTAAACGTGTGGCTCGGGAAGCGCGCAGCACGTTCTGGAGGCACCTGCGCAACAGGTGGAGCTGGGGCGCTTCCTCTCCACTCGAAACGCCCACATGACCATGGTAAAGAGCATCTTCAACACGATCACCTTAGCGATCACGGCGATGTCCTTGGCGCTGTCACACTGCGCAGCTTTTATAGTACTTTGGCCTTGGCGTCGCTTCTACTTCTCCTTCTCGCTTGCATGAACGCATAGTAGTAGGTAGCTGTCACCTCACGCACGGCGATGATGCTTGGCTCCCACTGGACGAGCTGAGTCGTGCTGACGGCGATTCGCAGCACCTTCATTTCGCTCGACAACGGTCGAGCCTCTTCTTCGGCAAAGGCTTCGTGATCGCTTCGGCGATCATATCGTCGGTGCCAACATGTCGAATTCGTAGCTGACCAGGTGGCGCACCAGGTGAAACTTGTTCAAAATGTGCTTGCTCTTGCTGTGTTTGCCAGATTTATCAGTCAGGTAGATGTACGACTTGTTGTCGCCGCAGATCTTCGGCGTCGCAAACGCCCAGCGTTGCTCCTCACAGAGTATCATTAGCCACTGCAAGTCTCTGGTTCCTTCCTTCATTGTAATATACACTGCTTCTGTTGTGCTCTGTGCGTGTTATCTTTTGCTTTCTTGATTCCTACGAAACCACATTGCCATTGACGAATGTCACAAACCCGCTCACGCTCTTTCGATCATCAGGGCCATTCACGTAGTCAGCATCGGTGTAACACGTCAGCTTGACGTTGTTCCCGGCAACAATGATCATCACTAAGCCGTAGTTGTCGGTATCAGCTAGGTAGCGTAGCACTCGTTTAGCCATAACATAGTGTGTGTGCTCGAAACTGGACAAGTATCTGCTGAGATGACGCACAGTGTGCGCAATGTCCGGTCTTGAGGCTGAAACTAGATACTGTAATGCCCCAGCGAGCTCTCGGTACGGGAGTGGTGTATCGGCTTGGACGGACTTGACCACCTCAGCGCGCAGTGCCTCCGGTGTAGCAATCGCATTGCATCTTTCCATGTGAAATCGATTCAGCACCTCCCGAATGTACTGCCGCTAGCAGAAGATCGCATGTCGCCGCTGGCGATCAATGAATATCTCCACGCCGAGTAGACATTTGACTGGTCCGAGAGCAGCGTGCTCGTACTCCTCACTGAGTTTCTTGGAAACCTTAGCGCACAGCTCACTTGGACCAAGTAGTAGGAGGTCGTCAACGTACACCGTGAGCAACATGGTGGCTTCTCCTCCCACTTTTCTGGCGTAGCGTCCGTGGACAGAGTCGAGACGCTCAAGTCCGATCTTCGCCAGAAACTTATGCAAGGTCTTGTTCCAAACGCGCGGCGCTTGCTTTAGCCCGTACAAACGCTTCTTTAGCTATTATAAGTAGCGCGTTGAGTCTTCACAAAGCCTGTAGGCTGCTCCATATAGACCTATTCGTCGAGCTCACCGTACAAGATCGATGTCTTGACGTCAAATTACAAATACCTCATTCGCGCTGCAAAGCGAATACGATCACGCATCTGATCGTCTCAAACCTGATGCCAGGCGCGAAGGGATCGCTGTCGTCGATGCCCATGCGCTGTAGAAATATTCTGATGACCAACCTGGCTTTGTATCGCTGGATCCTGCCGGCTGCGTCCCTCTTCAATACATACATCCACTTGCACGAGATGACACGCTTGCCCTTGGCTTCTGTGCGCGGCACAAGCACTCAAGTTCTGTGCTGCTGCTGTGAGCCCATCTCGACTTGCATGGCATCTTTCCACTTCATCCACTTCTTAGACATTGATGCATGTTGATGACTGATAGGAATCTTTACATCATCAACGCGCTGCGCCGTCACGCTCGTCACTTCGTAGTCCTTGAGGTGGGGGGATTGCTGTCACTTTCGCTTTGGCCGTGATGCAGCGATGCTGTTGTTGTTAGACGACGACTTCTGCTCCATGTGTGGCTCCCAAATGTCGTCGTCGTGAGCGTCACAATGCCCGGCCTTGGTCTTAAAGGATCCCACTCGATCTCCATAATGTGGTTTTCTTTGTGGTCTTTGTTCGCTTGGAATCCCCCACTGAAGCCGCTGGCTCAGTAGTCTTCTCTGCGTTTTCAGGTCACCACTCTGAGTCGCTGACTCAACTTCACCCTTGGACTTGGTTTTCACCGGCTATAGAGGGCTTCTCCATCTACGCTGCACGTTTTGCTGCAATCTCTACAAGCAACCACAGGTATTTAGACAGCGTTGTCCGGATCGGCACGATCGAGATCTCCGCAGATAAGTCGTAGTCTCCGTAGCTGAACGCACTCAATAGTCATTGTTGAATGTACAGTGTACTTCTCATGCGCTTTCATGTTACCATCTCGACACATCATTACTCATCTGTGCGCAGGTTCAGCAGCTTGTAACCCTTGGTCTTCTCGCTGTCGCCAAGAAGTAAGCACATTTGCGTCCTTGAAGTGAGCTTCTTTCTTTTTTTT